>NC_044570.1:14878090-14931976 GCF_007565055.1 Rhinopithecus roxellana
AATACATAGTTACTAAAAAAAAATACTGACCAAAAATACAAATAATAACCATTTATGAGCACTTCTAAGTTAAAACAAATATTTTTAAAAATATCCTGGGAAGATTAGCCACAACATGTGTAATGGAATTTTCTTTTTTTCTCTCTTCTTTTCTTCTCTTTTCTTTTCTTTCCTTTTATTCCCTCTCTGTCTTTCTTTTCCCTCTTTTTTTCCTTCCTTCCTTCCTTCCTTCCTTCCTTCCTTCCTTCCTTCCTTCCTTCCTTCCTTCCTTCCTTCTTCCTTCCTTCCTTCCTTCCTTCCTTTCTTTCTTTCTTTCTTTCTTTCTTTCTTTCTTTCTTTTCTTTCTGTCTTTCTTTCTTTCTTTCTCTGTCTCTCTCTGTCTCTCTGTCTCTCTCCTTCTTTCTTCTCTCTCTCTCTCTCTTTCCTCCTTCCTTTCTTTCTTCTTCTTTCTTTCTTTCTTCCTTTCTTTCTTTCTTTCTTTCTTTCTTCTTTCTTTCTTTCTTTCTTCTTCTTTCTTTCTTTCTTTCTCTCTCTCTCTCTCTCTCTCTCTCTCTCTCTCTCTCTCTCTCTCTCTCTCTCTCTCTCTCTCTCTCTCTCTTTTTTTTTTTTTTTTTCCCCAACGGGGTTTTACTCTTGTTGCCAGGGCTGGAGTGTGGTGCTTTCAAACTTGGCCCATACTACTCTCACTGCCCCATGTTCAGGCAATTATCCTGCCTCAGCCCCCCAAGTAGCTGGCATTACGCATGTGCTATCACTCCTGGCTAATTATATGTTTTTGGTAGAGACAGGGTTTCACCTCATTATCCAGGGTGGTCTGGATCTCCTGACATTGCGATCCACCTGCCTCAGCCTCTCAAAGTGCTGGGATTACAGGTGGTGAGCCATGGCACCCTGCCAGGTTAATCACTTGAAAGCTTTTCTCGTGCTGTAACAGTTAGCATGACTTCTCACCAAGTTCACTAAACCAAGGGATGGAATTACCTAAATTATAACAGTTGCCCAGAGTAAAAGCTGTATTGCTCAGAAATCTTATTTTTTATAATCAGAAAAATATAAAACAGGGGAAAAATATTTTTAAAAACCTGATTTTTATTCTATGAGTCTTCATCTTTAATGTTTGATAGTTCTATTTTTTTTGAGTAAAGAACATTGAAATATTTTAATAGAAATTCTAAAATATTAAAAGCAATATGCACAATTTTCATATATCAAAATGTGTGACATGGTAGATTGTAATTTTTGAGCTGGGGCACTTTTGTGGCAGAACTTAGGTGATGCTTCTGAAACTTGGCCACATCTAATTCCAGTGAAGTACATATTATCAGAACGCACAGTACTCTGAAGTACCATTGAACCAAGGTTTCTGACTGCTTTGGTAACCAGTCACAATTTTCCTTGAAAGCAGTAGGTCCCCTGGTTTATTTCTATATTATCTTAAAATTTGTTGTTAGATGTATGGTTTGCTGAAGTATAAGTGCATTCTGATTTTAAATAATTCATATAATTTTTTCATTCGATGTATCTCCATGCCCATTGTTGGAAACAATGGGATATGAAATGTGGTGCATAGCATGAGGGACAGCAATTCGTTTGTTCAAAGTGGTTACAATATACTATGTATTTATCTTTTTATAGTATAATAAGCATTAGCATCGACCACTATGAATGCAAAAATGCAATCTACGTTAGTCAAGACCTACAAAGACACTATCAGGACTACTGGTATTGGGACCTTGTAATCCAACTATGTTATGGGCTTCCTATTTGCCCTATTGTTTTTGCAGTCTATGTTTCCCTTCTGGCCTAGACTTCGATTTTGGAATTTCTGTTTCTTAGAGAGTACCAGAGAAATAAGTGTAGATTAATCTTATCTCTGCATTACTGCTGCACCTCTACAAGGTCGCCACTTCAAGTGAACACATCATAATGTCATGTTTCTAATCACCTCCCAATCATCTTCGAGAGGATTCTTCAAATGGGAATCAATATGTCTTTCTTTCATGTACTCCTTAAACTTTTACTACAATGTGGATGCCAGGATGTGACTCAGTCCATTGAAAGCCCATGTGTCACATACTGACATCTGTTTGAAAGTCCAGTTTTCTGTTGTTCACGTGGCCAGGGCATTGATTACTATTTACTACTTATAAATTCAAACAATTGCCTTTATAAAATAATGGTGTAGTGTTTTTAATCCTTAATTTAAGAAAGAGCGTGAAGTTCAATCACTGTGCTAATTTGCTCCTTCCATCTTCAATTGTTTTTTTCATTTCACAGGTCTCTGTGGAAGCCTGCCAACAGGACATTGTTCATTCACCTTGAAACTGCCATTCATCAACCAAGCAGGCTGTTATTGTCATTAGGGAGCTCTTCAAAGGGCACAGCCCATGTGATAGTGGGATCCAGTAATTCCTGAGATGGTTCCAAACTCGATGCTGGAAAATACCAGGCGACCTGCTCTGAACAGGATGAGCATTTTCTTGCAATTCCCTGGTAACATTTTCCACTATACACCATTTTTAAATATTATTTCGGAAGTTTTCTGAGCACTTATCTTTAGGCTGTTTCCCTAACTTGCCCAACACATTATAGGTGTTGCAAGTTTTACAATTATTTTATGGGCTTCAGTCAAAGAAGCAGTCTCAACGCCAAGGCAAGACAGATTAATAATTATCTTTCCAATGGGGTATATTGTTTCGTGGCATCCAGGAGTGCCCTGGACCACAATTTCCAACGAATGCTGAAGAGGGGCATGCGTGGGTTTTCTGCCATGGCCTCATTCTGCCAACGAACATGTTGCAGTACTTCTAAAATCAGAATTTCAATCACGAAGGCCGTGGCATAGAGAGAAAGAGCTTTTCACATTCAGAAATGGACAGCTTTGTGAAACTTCTTATTTGAATACACTACCATATATTGCTTTTTAAATGGATACATTATAATTTTACATATTTACAAATTAGAAGTATTATTTTGATACTTGCACCCATGAGCCATGACCACATTTTTAAATGGCATATTGGTAATTGGTATATTAATCATTTCAGTCATATATGACATATTTGTTTAAACAACTTTCGAAGTCTAAACTTCTAGTTATTTTGAAATTTATAATACATTATTCCTACCTGTAATCTCCCTTCTACACACTCAAACTTTAGAACCTATTCCTTCTAACCATATGTTTTACCCATTAACTAATGGACATATTGGTTTGCTCAGCGTCTTTCACAGCCTATAATAATCTGTCATTCTTTTCTTGCCTCTGTAGATCAACTTTGTTATTTCTCACATATAAGTAAAAACTTGCAATCCTTGTCCTTTATATTTCCTGGCAATTTCATTTAATATAATGTCCCTTAATGAAGCCTTTCTTTTCTGAATTGTGTTTGGTTAAGGTATTGAGGTTTTTATACAACTGAAATAATCACTCACCTAAAATTTACCTTAACTGTTACCCAAATTCTTTGGGTACATAGGATTGTAGTAGGAAAACTGCTAAGTGAACAAAGATGTATTGAAGGTTTCCTAGGACATTAATACTGTCTATCTCCTGTCTTACTTAAATCTGGTTTGTCTTCAAACAAATAAAAATATTGTAGAAATTATCTTTGAGATCAACATTAAAGACCAATAAAAATCAGTAGCGCACAATTTAGGTTTATAAATGTAAGCAAATAAGTTCAAACAAATACCAAAAGCTACTGAATACAATGATATATGTATTTTATACTCCTAATTTTCAAAGTACTCAATTTACTATTTAATTTTTACTATGATTGCTTATCTCAAACATGGGCTATTATAACTGAGTTCACAGAAAAGTTATCAGAATAGAGAGGTAAAATATAACATACACTAGAGGTTATGTAATATAGTAAGTTTGATCAAGTAAGCAGGACTAAAGGTGAATGATCCTCTGCCACGAGTAACTCTGGGGGACTAAGTTACTTAGACTTTGTAGGATTCCGTATCTTCTTTTGAGAATAATGCATTTTCCAAATTATGTAAGGTATTTACATGATGAAATCAGAATTATTAACACTCAATAAAATACCTGTTAACTCTAGTTGTGGAAGGAAGGGGGTATAGTCAGACTCTCCGAAAGTCAAAACATGATTGTAGACATAGAGCAAAAACAGTTGGTTTACAAGGATCTAAGAGGTTTCTGTATGATTTTCCTTGTGTCTTAAGTTTGTGAGGAAGAAATAAACAACACCCAGTTCCTGCCCTGGAGAAGCTCATTGAATAGAAAAAGGAGCAAGGCAGATATGCGTGCCACAGTACGCTGCTGAGACAATAAAGCACAAGCAACCAACTCCAAAGGTAAGAAACCTACCTTGAAATTTTATATTCTGTCTGTTTTTATTTGCTTCTTGCTGTTGATTAACCATATCTATGTGTTAAATTCAACACCTAGGTGTAACACGGGTTATAGTACCAGAACTTCCATTCCAATTGTTCTTCCAATAGTGGCTGTTAACCAAACATTGGTGAACATTCCATATGAAGATTCTAAAAATTAAAGCTACCCTGACTGCGATGTTTATATGATATAATTTACTGGTCTAGGAAACAGAATCACAGAAAGTGTGATTTGTAATTTCTATAAATGATAAGTGCTGAGACACTAGTAGCTGAAAGACACAACCATTTCGGCCTGCTGAAAGGAAAAAAAAAAATGAAGAAATTGCAGGAAAACCATTACTAGTTTTAAGCTATTCTGATTTTTAAATTTAGTTTCTATCAATGTCTATAGAAAAAAGTAAAATAATAGTAATAATAATAATAACAAGAGCTTGAGTATAAAGAACACCAAAATAGTAGGAATTTCATGTTCACCTATTTGGAGGTAAATCTTAAATAGTGGATCTACCAGTATAAGCCAACATTTTTACCGCTTTATTTCAAATGAATACTTTTCATAGGCAGTGTGATGATAATACTTAACTAATATTTTTTACAAGTTCATACAGCTTAATTTGAAGAACAATTTGTTTCTTTAGCAGAAAAAGCTCTCATTTGAGAAAAATACATGGAGAAATTTTTTAAAAGCATGGCTATGAAACACAGATAATATAAATATGTCAGTCATAGTATCTCAGAGATTTTAGCCATATTATGAAAATGTACTCCCCAAATAATTCTTTTAAAGTACACAAATCTCAGAGAGAAAAACAGTAGCTTCTCAGCAGTAGAATCCTAAAACAAAGTAAAAGTAATTAATAATTAGAATTTACTACACGGTTTTGCTTCTCATCTTTGAAAAACCATTGTCTAGAGTTTTTCCTATGCATTCAATTGCAAGAATACGATTTCCGGTGGAAATGTATATATATATGAAATATATGTATGTACATTATATTATATACAAGTGTATAGTATATAATGTGATACACTATATATTCTTATATGATATACAATATAATAATTTATTATATAATATATAACATACCAAGTAATGAAATTGCTGAGTTCAGGGTGTTTACTGTTCTACATATCTGATGAATTACTACACACTTTTCCACAATGTCTGTACTGATGTACACTGTAAACAACAGGTAAAAATATTCCTGTGACTCCATTAACTCACTACCATCTGTTGTTTCCTGGGTTTTTAGTAATCTCCATTGTCAGTGGCCTCAGATGATATCTCATTGTGATTTTGGTTTGCATTTCACTAATAATTAGTGATGTTGACCTTTTTGAGATGAACGGTTGCTAAAATAAAAGACCCAAAATTCTTTTCTTACCCCAATGTGGCCTCTTTATATTTGCTAATCAGCAACCATTTCACATGTGTTTTAACACTATTCTGCCAAAGAAAATGTATTATGTGCTCAACTTATTAGATAGAGAAAATGACAGGATGTTAGAGCAGCAGAAAGTTAGAGAAAAATGAGATCTTTTATAAGATTTCTGCAATTTTTCTTTTGAGACAGACTTTCACTCTTGCCATGCAAGCTGCAGTGCAATGGTGCAATCTCGAATGACTGCAACCCCTACCTCTTGGGTTCAAGCAATTCTACTGTCTCAGTCTCCCAAATAGCTGAGATTAAAGGTGCCCAGCACCATGCCTCGCTGACTTTTTTTATTATTGTCGCATCAAATCTATAGCTAAGCATATCAGAAAAATGAAAATCTGACCACAATGACATACAAATTTATGTTGAATATTATGACCTGTAATCATGAAGAAATGACAGATGTTAGTGAATGTATGGAAAATTTGGGAACCTCATCCAATTGCTAACAGGAAGATAAAAGAGGGAGTTTATTTAGAAAACAGTCTAGTAGTTTCACAAATAATTGTATGTACATTCAGCATATTGCCCAAAAATTAAGGTGTATTTACACCAATTTGTATAAGAATGTTTGTAGTTAGCATTATTCACAATATAAATGTTTCCATCAACTCCTGATGTGCAGGTGGACCTAGACAAATGCTACCCTGTACATGCATTTGCCCATACATTCACTTTCTATGTCTCTGATATAATTGATGCAAATCCACATATTCTATAATGAAAACACCAAGATAAAGAGTTTGGACAAAATCCTTGAAACTTTTTTACCTCAGTATGCTTGACTTAAAAATAAGACAGCATAGCAAGCCCATTGCAGAAATCTCAAGCTTAGGAAACCCCAGTGTTTTAAAGAGAGTGTGTACGTTAAAATGACTAAAGTGATAGTTTGTGAGTTATCTCTCAAGATGTCTTAATGCCATGTCCTCTTCTGGGAGGGTCCTGAGGTCAGTTCTTTATTCTCACCCTGGATGTTGCCATCAGTGTTCTGTAGCAACAGCCACTCCTTGGCAGGTCTAGAAAAGGAGTCTTCATCCTCATAGTAGGACGGGACTCCAGATGTCCCAAAGCCACTGCCACTCTTGGGCGGGTCCTGAGATGAAGTAGGCTTCGTCTTCCTCATAAATGTGGCCACAGGTGTCACGAGGTACCCTGAAACATGGCCTCTCCTGGTGTGTCCTGAGGAGAAGGAAGCTCTGTCCGAGGCACTGTGAGGAGACCCTCCTCCTCAGACAGCTGGTTTGTGAAATCAGTGCGTGGGCTCCGTGCACCTGCTGGTGGTAGCCATGGAAAATCTCTGAAATTCAGGGTGTATTAATCCAGATGATACTTTCAGGAAGTGGAAGTGAAATAGAGGCAACCTTCCCATGGCCTTCAATGGAGATAAAAAGAAGCAAAGACGAGGTCAATAGACAAAACTCAGTTGATTTTTCTATATCAGCAATACTGCACAGAAATAATAGGAATTTGAAATATTAAAACACCATTTACAATACTACCCACAAAATTGAATTCATTAAGTATAAGGGTAAAAAGATATGCAAACTTCTCTCAGAACACAATGAGTCACCTCTGAGACAAATCAAAAGAAATATGAGTAGATGCAGACAGGCTAGGCACAGTGGAAGTTGCCTGTAACCACAGCAGTTTGGAAGGCTCTGGCAGGCAGGTCACTTGAGCCCATGAGTTGGAGACCAACCTGGGGAACATGGTGAAACCTCATCTCTACCAAAAATACAGAAACAATAAGCTGGGGTTGGTGGTGCATCCCTGTGGTCCCAGTTACTTGGGGCGTTGAAATGGAAGAATCTCAGTGAGCTGAGTTCGTGCCTTGGCACTCCAACATGAGTGAAAAAGCGAGATCTTTCTCAATAAATAAATACAGGAAGAGACCTTTCTCGTTCTTGAGAAGTACATTTATTATTATTTCAGGCATATTCCAAGCAAATTCAAGGCAAATAAATCAACAAACTCTTCCTAAATCTAGAATAGATTAAATAAGCCTGAAAAAGAACAAAGCTGAAGGACTTCTACACATAGATATGAATACTTACACTAAAGCTAGCTCAATAAACAAGCGTGTGGCATTGATAATTTAAAAGACAATTGGATAAGTGGAACAGAATAGATAGCCCCAAAACAGACCCAAGTCAACTGATTATTCCTCATTTTGTGTGGATTTATCTGCCTAGGATCTTTGATGCTAACGGCCTTTGGATTGGGTTTTGTGTGTGTGTGTGTGTGTGTGTGTGTGTGTGTGTGTCCTTTCTGTTGATGTTGATGTGACTGCTTTCTGTCTGTTAGTTTTTCATCTAAAAGTCAGGCATCTGTTCTGTAGGTCTGCTGGAGTTTGCTGGAGGTCTCCTTCAGATGCTGTTTGCCTGGGCATCACCATCTGAGAGGGTGAAACAGCAAGAATTGGAAGATTTTTCCCACAGTGGTAACTGACTTTTTCCAGCCAGAGCTCTCCTGTGTGAAGTTTCTGTTGACCCCTGCTGGCAGGTGACTCTTAGTCATAAGGGACAGGGGTCAGGGGCACACTTGAAAAGCCAGTCTGTCCCTGAGCAGAGCTTGAGCACTGTTCTAGCAGATACTCTGCCCTCTTCAGAGCAGGCAGGCAGGAATGTTTACGTTTGCTGAAGTTGCACTCACAGCCATACCTTTTCCCAGGTGGTGTGTCCCAGGGAGATGGGAGTTTTATGTATAAGCCCTTGACTGGGGCTGCTGCCTTTCTTTCAGAGATGCCCTACTTAGTGAGGAGGAATCTAGAGTCCATCTGGCTACAGATAGTTTGCGTATTTCTGTGAGTTCCATGCAGTCCAAACTTCCTGGCAGCTTTCTTAACACTGTGAGGGGAAACCCTTATACTCAAGTCTCAGTAATGGTTGTCGACCCTCTCCCCAGCAAGCTTGATCATTTCAAGTGGACTTCAGAATTCTCTGCAGGTAGTGAGAATTTGAAGCACTGGATCTCTGCTTGCTGTGCTCCATGGGAGTGGGACCTGAGGAGTGACACCACTTGACTCCCTGGCTTCAGACCCCTTTCCACGGGTGTGAATGGTTCTGTGTCACTGGGACTCCACGTACCACTGGGGTACAAAAACATTTTTTGCAGCTAGCTCAGCATCTGCCAGCGGCCACCCAGTTTTGTGCTTGAAAAACCCTGGCTGTGGTTGTGTAGGCACACTAGGCAATCTCCTGGTGTGTGGGTTGCAAAAACCGTGGGAAAGGTGTAGGAAGTGGGCTTGACAGCACAGCTGCTGATGGCTTTCCTTGGCTAGCAGGGGGAGAATTTTCACAACCTCTTGCACTTCCTTGGGTGAAGCAACCTCACCAACCTGCTTCTGCTTACCTGTTTTGTGGGCTGCACTCAATGTCTAACCGGTCCTAACGAGATGAACTGGGTATACCTCAGTGGAAATGCAGAAAACAACCGGTCTTTTGTGTTGGTCTCTCTGGGAGCTGCATACCAGAGCTGTTCTTTTTCAGCCGTCTTGCCAGATGCCCACCATCTTTTATTCTTATTTAGAGGGCATTGTTAAAATTACCAGAAGTTTCACTTGTAAAGTCTTAAAGGAAAAATGAAACAAAGAGTGAGAAATATTTTAATAGTCTGTCTTCAAATGTAAATTAATGCAGTGCCATGTGAAAGATGAAGAAAAACTAGCAGACCAAAAACATGTGGTTTCACATTTCTGTTCACTTTTGTAAAAGCAGATTTCAGGAGGAAAACCTCCAGAGTTCTATTGTGTATCAAGTATAAAGCATTGCAAAATGTGTACTGAAATTGAAATCAAAGTTTTTCTTTTTCAATTCCCACAGAAACTGTTTTATACTCTAGAATTTCCTCTTGCTGCTTTTACATCTGTAGGGGTTCAGTCAGGATGGAGGGGAAAATTATTGGATGCAAACCTTCTTGGAAGTGCTGGGGGACTGGCATAAGACCCAGTAATAAACTTGACTGAAGGCAGTCTTTTCCCTTTAGTTAAATAAGTTAGAGTACAGACAAAGGATGTCGGGTGTTTACCTAACTAGTACACTCACTCCTGTGGTCCTAAGATTAACATCTGACTTTCCACAGATGCTTAATTGCTTTCTAATCGGGAAGTCTACACTGTCAATTACACTTTAGTGGTGTTGACTCAAGCCTTTGCATATTCATCTTTACTGAATAAATGCAAGTCTCACTAGCTGCTCAGGGCCACAGTCAAAAGTGTTTACTACACTCTGCTGGAGTCTGTAAGCAGCCCAGATGCTAAGCTAGACTGGCACAGCAGAATATCTGTGTGTGAGTGTACTTTACTCATCCGTCAATGAGTCAGGGTCTGTGGGACCGAAACCCTTAGACATTTGTAAAGGAATCACTGGGATGAAAGTGATCTCTACATAGTGAAGTATCACACTATTTCAGCCCATTGTCTCATTAGCTACAGCTTGCTATCTCATTTTATAAATCATGAATTTAAAAAAGGATAAATACAACATATGTATTAGCATATTTTTTTTTAAGTTTTTACTAAATAGAGCTCAGATTACGATTGGTTTTCTGTGGCACAACACATGCATGCTTCTTTTGGCAGCAATTATGGAACAAAGAGTAAATAGTAATGACAAAATGTGCCAGTCTGAAGATATCACTAGTGTACAATTGCATTTCTATGACATTGCAGAGAAGACTACAGAGAAGTTAAACAGACTTGAGTTGTATACTGGTTTGTAGAGGGCAAGGATTGAGTTGAATAGGAAACAGGATTTTGGAAAGAGGTAAAAATGGGCCTGTTAGAATTGGGCTCCATCTGGTTGATGAGGTCATGCTACATCTTTGGTAGAACGAAGAGTGTGTAGTTCCAGCATGAAAAAAAGGCCCCCACTCAGCCAGTTGCTATGTCTCATGCCTGTAATCCTAGCACTTTTGGAGGCAAAGGTGGGCGGATCACGAGGGCAGGAGATAGAGACCATCTTGGTTAACATCTTGGAACCCTGTCTCTACTAAAAAAAATACAAAACAAATTAGCTGAGGGTGGTAGTGGGCACCTGTAGTCCCAGCTCCCCAGGAGGCTGTGGCAAGAGAGTGGTGTGATCCTGGGAGGTGGAACTTGCAGTGAGAAGAGACAGCTCCACTGCACTCCAGCATAGGCGACAGAGTAAGTCTCAAAAAAGGGGCGGGGGAGGACTCCTACTCACTCTAGAAGACTAGGGTCTTCTTTCATTACACATGAAATTATTTCAGAACCAGTTCTCAGGAAGCCTTTGTTGTATGTGATAAAAGAAGCATAACATAAAATTTAACAATTTAAACATTTGTAAGCATACAGGTAAGTGGTATTAACTATGCTTATGTTACTGTGCAAGCATCAACAACATTTCAGATTCTCACCAGCAATGCACAAGTGTTTATACCATTTTCTCCACACACTCTCCAACTCTCCCTTAAAAAAAAAAAAAAAAAAAAAAAAAAAAAAAAAAAAAAAAAAAAAAAGGGCATTCTAGTGCACATAAATTGGTAATCTCATTGTGGTTTAGATATTCATTTACCTAAGAGCTAGTGATGTTGAACATATTTTTATGTGCTTATACGCATTTAATTTGTCAATAGTTTCCTGAGAATGACAGGGAATGCACAGAAAACAGAAGAAAAAAATAGATAACTTGAATTTCATTCAAACAAAACTTTTATGCTTCAAAGGACACTATCGTGATAGTCAATAGAAAATCAACAGCATAAGACCAAATATTTTCAAGTCTTATATAACAATAAGGATATAGTATCTAGGATATAGAAGAAATTCTTACAACACAGGAGCAAAAACAAAAACAATCCAATTAGAAAAATAAATAGATAAATTAAAAATACTTTTTTTCCAAAGACACACAAAAACACGTGAAAAGTAACTCAACATCACTCACCTCAGGGAAATGCAAATCAGAGCCACAATAAGACACACCTGCACACCAATTATAATTATAATTATTTAAAAACCATAAACTGACAAGGTTTGACATGGAAAAGGAGAAACAAAAAAGGTAAAATAGTTCAACTGCTGTGGAAAATAGTTTGGTTTTTCTGCCAGAACTAAGCAGATTTATCATATAAACCAGCAAATCCAATCCCAGGTACATACACCAAACAACGTAAAGCAGGTATTCAAAAAAAGTGTACACATATATTAATAGAGGAATTATGCATAATGACTTAAACGTAGAAGCAAAACAGATATCCATCAACAAATAACAGGAAAACAAAATGTAGTATATTCATACGAAGGCCTAATATGTAGCCATAAAAAGGATTGAGACACTCATTCTACAATGTGAAGATACTACAAAACCATTGTGATTAAAGAAGGTAAACGCAAAATTAATATACTGTATGATTTTATTTATACAAATATCCAGAATAAATAATTTCTTGGAGAAAGAGAGTGGATTACTAATTGTCAGGGGTCAGAAAGAGGACAGATTGGGTTCCTTAACAGGTATTGATTTCCTTTTTGTGATGATGAAAATAATTTGTAATTAAGAGGTGGTAGAACATGCACATTCCTGTGTCACTGAATTATCCATGAAAATACAGATAACATATCATGGGAATTATGCCTCAATAAAAAATATCCTATCCCCACTCTTCCATCAGCAGGCTGAACTCTCTTTCCATGGCGTCCCATTAGTCTGGGGTTCATGTCCCTCCACAGTTCAGAACTGCCTGGGGCCTGGGCAGGAACATTCTGGACACATACTCCAGTCATTGTGTTCTCCAGCTCCCAGACATGTTACCAGTAGAAGGTAGGCGAGTTACTGGCAGCAAATATATATAGGTCTTTAGCAATGTCAATTCTTGCCTCCTCAGGTGAAATAATTCAACTCATGGGCATAAAGAAGAAAAATAATGCCGAGGCAAGTTTCACAGCAGGAGTGGACATTTATTGAAAAGCTTTAGAGCAGGAAAGAATGAAAAGTGCACTGGGATGAGATACCAATGGGTGAATTGAAGAAAAAGTGTGGCCATGAGCCTTCATTCTGGGACGTTATATGCTGGTCTACCTCCAGCGTCTGGTGCACCTATGTCCATGATTCCTCCCTTAGTGTCGGCTGCCCAAAGACAGAGTGCCCTCCTTACCCTTTGGAAGTGAGAATAAGAAGTATGTTTAAGCATATATATGCATAACTATCTGAAGCTTCCCCTTTTTTTTGCTGGAGTGACCCCAGAGTGTCATACTCTGTCATTTAGTCTCTTAATGTGCACACCTGGGCTCACTCACCCAGTAGGTGAGGTTTTTTTGGAAACCCTTTTTCCTCCTCCCTGGAATGTGAACTTAATTAACATGTCAATGTTACCAGGTGTGTATCAGTAGACACTTGTCTATCCCTGGCTCCAACTGCTAAATTATTATTTTTAGAGAAGCAATATGAAAACTGTCCAACCAACATCCAATGTCCCGACATTCCTGGTATGTGGATAGGGAAAACCCTCTTCTGCCCTACTCATGCCTGTTTAACTACCCAGAACAGACCCACTGGCCATTTCCAGCTCCAGCTCACTCTTTCTCTGCCGCCTTTCTAGTGATCAGTGATGCCTCCTCAGGGTTTACAAAGTGTTCTGTATCTTGCTCTATTGTAATTCACACCTCAGCACATAATATCTGTGGGTTGTTCCATTTCAATAAAGGGAAATTAACATTTTCTGAGCACCACCATGTACAGCTGTCTTGCTCAGGTGAACTCACAGCAACCCTGCAAGGTATGGGTACTCACACATGTAGAGAAAAAGGCTAGGATCAGGTGACTGAGTGGCTCACTTTCAATCACACAGATTCCAAGTAACTTCATACTCAGGATCCAGCCCATGGCCACTTCTCCAGTTGTCACTTAGAAAGAGTTTGTTAGTCACTTGAATCTGAACATGAGTCCAGGCCACAACCAGTCTTTTTATCATTTCAAGGGGAATGTGTTGTACATGGGTCACAGAAGCCAACTTTAGTGAGAGCATCAGAGCCAGCACATGGTGATTCCAAGTGTAGAGGAAGAGCGGTATGCTAAGAAGTTATTGCCCTGAAGGGTGAAGGAGACAAGAGGTTAGTATGACTAAATCAGGGGAAGCAAGAGAGAAAGCAGAGGATGGACCAAACACTTAGGGACAAGAGTCAATATTTCCTTAGCATAGTCAATGCATGCCTAGCATGACATGATGTGGCCGCTGCACTCCTAGGAATGAACCATGAGAAACGAAGGCAAGTTCATAGGCTACATACATAAAGAAACATTAATGACATCCTTATGCATAATGCTTCCAAACCAGGAGTCCCCAAATGCCCATACACAGAAGACGGGTGAACAAGCTGTGGCTTATCCACCCCATGGCATGTGGTTCAGTGTGAAAACGAATGGACTATTGATGCACTCACAACAGAGTGATTCTTAAAGTAGTTCCACTGAATAAAAGAAGCCAGATCAAAACGATGCACAAAGACCCAAGTACATACTGTATTTACATGCAATTCCATATAACACCACTATCTGTTAGTGAAAGAAACAGATCTGTTATCCCACGGTGGCCAGGGAGAGGTCGTCATTGCTGGGAGGAGGGTAACTTTTCTTGAACTTCATCACACTTGTGGCCTTGCAGTGAATGGAACACTCACATGGAAAAAAAAAACGTCAGTTGTTCTATCTACACATGTACAATTTAACATATGCGAATCACACGTCAATGAAGCTGTTTTTAAATATGGAATAATGGTTCTAACATAAGAATAAGGTTTGTCAGGAGTTACAAAGGTTAGAGGAGCAAGAAGAAGGATTAGGACCACCGTGTGGAGAGACTAAGCAAGCCTCAGAGGTCATGCTGTCTGTGGCAGCCTCTGTCTTGTCACAGTTTCTGTGGTGAATGGAAAAGTGAGCCCATCTGCATGGTGTGGGTTATGTCACAATGTAAGTGTTTCAGCAAGCAGAGCATGTGAATTCTGGGACTGCTCCCTCTCCTCTTATATTCCCCTATAATTATAGTATCACCGAGCACCTGACTTCAGGCAACTTTGTCTCAGCTGTCAGAAAAGGTAGACCCCCATACCCTGGCTACCTGATTTTGGGTGCCTCTAATGGAGATTGGACTTCAGAGAGGCATGGAACCCACGTGTGGCACAACCAAGACTGCAAAGTACAGAAGTAGCAGAAGCAGACATAGCATTCAGCCCAGACATCCCAGGCCATGTGAACCAGGCTCACAGACCTCAGTCTCCCTTTGTGAGAACAGACCCATCACAAGCATCAGTATAAATAGATTTCCCAGGCTTTCAGGTACCAAAGGAAATTTTAATTCTGCTGACTTCAAATTGTGCTTTCATTCCGGACCTCCAGTGCCAGAGACTGTAGTCAGAGTCTGCAGCTCGCTTCCACAACCTCTGTGTGTGGGAGGATGTGTAACACATGACCTCAGTCTTCATTTGTGTCTGGTTCACAGAGAGCTTGGCAATCCACCCTTAATGATCACCACTTTTGCCTCTAATTAAGGTTTACCAAGATGTCTCTGTGGTGTAAGCTGCCGCTACCTTCCATGCTGTTGGACTTTCTGGAGACAATCTCAGGAGACCTGTCCCTTTCAATGACAAGCTACTGTTGTGCTCAGCTCTGGTTTTTCATTTTGGAAAGCTGTGGCCTGAGAAGGCAGGTTCTTTTCTTTTCCTAACCTGTGAGGCTGTATAATGTTAGTTAAATTGGCCTGAGCCCAGACACAAAACAGGCCTGAGGGAAAGGCTCACACAAAAGAATGATCAGCTAACACAGTACCCAGCTGCCCCTCTGGACATTTAGAGGTCAAAGTGACCTTCCTGTCCACGTGTCTGTTTTCTACTATTTCCTCTTTCATGCAGAATCTTACCTGCCCTATGATGTAGAGGCAGTAATATTCAAGAGGACATTCTGGTTCCATCATAGTAGAGAAATGAGTTGCATCTTCTCTCTTCAAGACAAAGGGAAAGAAAAAGTCCATGAGCACAAAGTCTACAGTTGTGTGGTCAGGTTGCAATTGGAGGAAGAGCATCTCCATGCTAAGGTGGCAGCAGGGCAACCAAAGGTGAAGATTTCTGCAGAGGAAACAAGGAAGCTTAGGGATTCCTAGAGGAGATCACCCTTCCCATGTGTAGGCCCCTGTCATAAAGGCCAGATCCTCTTGTCGCAGTGTGAAATGATCCTGTGACTAACCCCATTTCAGCGGCACTACTAATTGCACAGGCAAACATGAGTGTCCAACAGTTTGAAAAAAACGCAAACAATAAAAGACAGTTGTGATGAAACTGACAACTTGTCACCAGAGAAAGGAGCTTTTAAGTTCTTTACTCCTCCTGGCACCATAAACTCTGTGCAAGGAAATTTCAGAACCCATGCTCACTGCAATCCCAGAGAAAAATAAAATCCTGCATGGATAGAAAGTAACAAAATTTAGGAAGATGATAGGAAAATTCAGAGATTAGGAAAGAGAGCTTGAAATTTTCTTATAACGTTTAGCTCTCAAAAAGTGGAACACAGAATCTAAAAAATATTTCAAAACCCCATACAATTAAAAAAATTTACCATAAGAAAAATGGATAGTGCTTTCGGAGACTGGTCCCGGAGTTGCAGTAGTGAAATAGCATTTCACATGAGAAAACCCAGGCAGACATTTATAAAACCTATGGGAATGACAGTTCCACTCCAGACCTAGAGAGATGTCAGTTGTATGGGAACAGGAAGAAGAAAGGTATCCAGCAGTGACTTTTCAGATGGGAAGTTAGAAATGCTGGAAGATTTTAAGAATGTGATAAAAGGAGATAATTATTTTTAAATAGGCAGAATGAAGAAAAGGCAATTAGAAACTCCAGGAAAACAGAAAGCTACAGAAAAAATATGTATACACCCATAGAATACGAAGAAATGCAGGTGAATTCACAGTACCAATATATTCACTAAAAGAGGAAACTCACAATATTCTGCTGTATTGGTTCGAAAAAAATATATATTTAAATATATACACTTCACAGCTACTTACAGTTTCATTGATAACTAAGAAATAAACTAAAATCATGATATAGTTACTATTGGTAGATGGTGGAGGAAAGATGGGGTATTGAAGGTCAGACTTCCTCTGTTGCACCTGGTGTTAACAGGGAATTCAGGCAACTAGGGCGAGGTGTCCATGGTGGCAACTCTTTCTATGTCACTCTTGCTGCACTCTGTATTCTTCAGTCATGAGCGTATGTTTTATTTTCAAAATATTTTATTTATTGATTTTATTTTGAAAATAAAATATATGCAAAATAATCTCTGGTGTCAGAGACTCTAGGAAGAGTCTCTCTTCCAGTTGTACTGGTTCTAAGTCGAAGTAAACATCACAGATTCCAGCAGAAAATCCTGGCTCAACCCACACTTCCACTCGTTCTAACAACACCCAGTAATCACTGCATCCAGCTCAGAAACTCGATTTATCCAAAGCAGATCCACCTGTAGGCGTCACCAAGGGTAGGGTATCAGTAGACAGAGACATGGTGGTGTCTGCAGCGTCTATCATGAAGTCCAGTCCCTAAATGTAGACCAATTGGCCAGTCTGGAAAGAAACTTCTTTGGAGAATGGCAGTGCTAGGGGCATCAGCCACAATTCAGGTGCAGCCATAGATTGGTCCAGAGTGTTACTTCAAGCAGGCAGAAGGCAGAGGAAAGGGCCAGAAAAGATGAGGAGGAGGGTGGAAACATCATGGCCGGGCCCCTACTGGTACATTTTACCATGCTGCAGTGACCGGGGGGACACACAGAACACCATATTTTGTTGGGCAGAGACTCTCTCAGACCAGAGCAGTAGGACCTGGAAAGAAACAGAAGCCAAGCTTAGGAATGTGGGTTCCTATTTCAGCTTGGCCACTGGTGGCTCTGGGCCCCAGGATATCACAAATTGCAATGCCTTTACCATTTTTCCTGTGTCTGTAAAGACTTGGTTCAGGCTCTGCTTGACTTGGCCCCCTTGAGGCACTTAATAAAACCTGTTACTAGTAACACATAATACGTTAGCAGTTTATTTACAATGACCTTCAATCAAGTTTTGTTTTCCTGTATTCAAAATAAGAAAACAATGAATAAGAGCACAATAGGTATGTGAATAAATGATGATTGATCCTGAGGAACTATCAGGCAGCAATTGATAACAAATATTGGTATTTCATGCATGCTCACTGTGTCTCAATGGTATTCTGAGGCTTTAGATAAGCACCCCCACTTAACCTTTGCAACAATCCCCATGGCAGGTGCTGGCACCATCTGTTTTATATGTGAGAGTTCACGTGAATATACCCAGGGTCACACACCTGGCCAGTGCATGATCTAAATATAAGCAGGCACAAGAGGTGTCAAGAAAGATGCTAATGTCATAATGGTAAGTGGAAAGGAGGAACAAATGCACACATGCTGTGAAAGCCTGACAAGAAGTAGGTCAGCCCAACAAGGAGACCAGATCCACAGTTGGCCAACTGCACATTTTTTTATACTTAAAGGATCCTCTTCATGAAAGGAAGACCATAGAATGCAGGGAGAGTGCTCAAAAAAACACTGTACCAGAAGCATGATAAAAGCAAATCAAACAAAATAATAAAGATAAATACACAGCAATGACAGCTGTGTTTGTCTTTAGGTGACAGGCCTGTGTGTCTTTTTCTAAGTCTGTTGTCTCCATTCTCTAAAATAGACACAAATTCATGTGATGAGTCAGGCTGCAGGAGCAAGTGTATGATCAGAGGAAGCTGCTCCCTAATCCTCTCCCCTGATATGGGCTCCTTGCTGGTGGCTTCCCTGACCCTAGGGTATGACGTGATCCCAGTGACAGGGCCCTGTCAGCCCTACACCCATTCAATGACCTAGTCCCCACTAGAGGGTAGAGGGGAACTGAACAGATGAGATAATCCCATGGCCCATAGGATGATAGTACCTGGCAGTCAGTGACTTTCAAATGGTCTTGTCTCCAGGAAAGTCCAAGGCCAAGCCCAGTGGCTCCCATGGTCCTTGAAGGGTCTCTTTGGACTGTGGAGGCGCATTTTATTCACTTCCTTCTGAAAGAGAAAAAAAATGCGAGGAGAGGTTATGCAGGACTCTGAGGCCTAGACTTCTTCCCAGGAGGAGAAGCAGACCTCCTGGCCGAAAAGTGCTGACATCACAGGGTCACCCCAATATTCTTTGTCTATGTCTTCTACTGTCTTTGATCTGAACAGTAATTACTAACCCTGTTCATTCCAAATCTTGGTGCCTGAGTTGTCTCTCAAATGAACTCACCAAGCAATCCTCTGATGACACAAAGCCATTTTCTTCAGACAAAGTCCTGACCCTGCCAGACAGTGACCTTGAAAGGCAGAGGGGCAAACACAACTCCAGTTGGACCAGTCCTGATCCTCACACCCTCATTTTCACTGATCTCACTGCCAGCTGATTGAAAGGGATAGGGAAGGGATTGGAGAAAGAAAGAAATCCTTTCAATTCAGGTTTCTCTGTAATAGAGGTTTAAATTATATGTTTAATAAAACTAGATGTGCGAGTACTTAAATAGAAAATTTACCATGCACCAGGTGCAGTGGCCCATGGCTGTAATCCCATCACTGTGGGAGGTTGACACAGGCAGATAACGAGTTCAGGACATCAAGACCATCCTGTGTAACACTGAAACCCTGTCTCTACTAAAAATACAAAAAAAAAAAAAAAAGAAAATTAGCCGAATGTGGTGACATACACCTGTAGTTCCAGCTACTTGGGAGGCTGAAGCAGTACAATGGCATGAACTAGGAGGCGGAGCTTGTGGTGAGCCAAAAGCCCACCACTGAACTCCACCTGGGGCAACAGAACAAGACTGTCTCACAACAAAACAAAACAAAACGTACCTTTAAAAATTAATACAAATTTTTTCTGGGGCTGTTCCAAGATGGCTGAATGGGAAAAGCTCTGGTCGTCAACTCCCAGCGTGACTGAGGCAGAAAATAAGTCAGTCCTGCAGTGCTGAGTACTAAAGTACCTGGTTCATCTCACTGGGACTGGTTGGACAGTGGGTGCAATACATGGAGGGCAAGCTGAAGCAGGGCAGGGTGCCACACCTCCTGGGAAGTTGAAAGGGTTGGGGATATTTCCCTTTATTAGCCAAGGGAAGCCATGATAGAATGCTTGGGAAAACAGAGCATTCCCACTGAAATACTTTAATTTTCCCCAGGTCTTAGCAATTGGTAAGCAAGGTGATTTTCTCCCATGCCTGGCTCAGCCAGTCTCATGCCCACAGAGCCTTGCTCATTCCTAGTGCAGTGGTCTCAGGTGAACCTCCAAGGTAGCAACTGGCTGGGGAAGTGGTGTCCACAACTGCAAAGTCATCAGTAGGAAAAGAAAGCATCCAGGAAGCTCGTACTGGGTGGAGACCACCACAACTTAACAAGGGTTACTACCTTTAGACTATATCTCTGTGAGCAGTGTATAGCTGAAAAAAGGTAGTAGACAACTTCTGTAGACTTAAATGTCCCTAACTTAAATGTCTTCAATGTCTTTTTCTTGTCAAAGAAAATGCTGTGAACCTAGTAACTAGATTCAAAATAGTATGATGTTGATTTCTTCAATTAAGCATTGAAGTGAAAGCACAATAAAAATTTATTGAAACACTGATCTTCTCATTAGCAAATTTGTAAAAGATTGTTAAGGTGCTGTAATAATTTTATGAAAACCTTAGTTCATAGTCAAACCCCTTGAGGTTAAATATAATTTTACATAAGGTTTCTGTCAGGCCTCTGAGCTAAAGCTAAGCAATCGCATCCCCTGTGACTTGCACGTATACGCCCAGATGGCATGAAGTAACTGAAGAATCACAAAAGAAGTGAAAATGCCCTGACCCACCTTAATTGATGACATTCCCCCACAAAAGAAGTGAAAATGGCCAGTTCTTGCCTTAAGTGATGACATTGAATTGTGAAAGTTCTTTTCCTGGCTCATCCTGGCTCAAAGAACTCCCCCACTGAGCACCTTGTGACTCCAACTCTTGCCCAAAAGAGGACAACCCCCCTTTGACTGTAATTTTCCTTTACCTACCCAAAACCTATAAAATGGCCCCACCCTTATCTCCTTTCGCTGACTCTCTCTTCAGACTCAACCCGCCTGCACCCAGGTGATTAAAAAGCTTTATTGCTCACACAAAGCCTGTTTGGTAGTCTCTTCACACGGACACGCATGAAAATTTGGTGCTGTTACTGTGATCAGGTGACCTGTCTTGGAAGTTCAATCCCCTGTCCTCCTGTTCTTTGCTCTGAGAGAAAGATCCACCTATGACCTCGGGTCCTCAGACCCAGCAGCCCCAGGAAAAACTCGCGATCATCTCACCAATTTTAAATCAGTTAAGCGGCCTCTTTTTACTTTATTCTCCAATGTCTCACTATCCCTCAACCTCTTTTTTCTTTCCATCGTGGCACCACCCTTTAATCTCTCCCTTCCCTTAATTTCAATTCCTTGCATTTTCTGGTGGAGACAAATGAGACACATTTTGTCCATGGAGCCAAAACTCTGACACTGGTCACGGAGTTGGGAAGGCAGCCTCCCCTTCGTGTTTAATCATTGCAGGGATGCCTCTCTGATTACTCACCCACACTTCAGAGGTGTCTGACCATGCTGCAGGGACCTCTGCCTTGGTCCTTCACCCTTAGCAGCAAGTCCCACTTTTCTGGGGGAGGGACAAGAACCCTGACCCCTTCCTTGTCTCTACCCTTTCTCAGCTGTTCTGGGGAGCCAGAACCTCCCAATCCCTTATTTCTGTGCCCCAACATCTTATTTTTGCACCCCAGCCCCTTATTTCCATGCCTCGATCCCTTTCCTGCTTTTCTGGAGGGCAAGAACCCCAAACTCCTTCTCTCTGTGTCTCTACTCTCTCTTGTCTCTGGGCTTGCCTCCTCCACTATGGACAACTTCCCATCTTCCATTCCTCCTTCTTCTCCATTAACCTATGTTTTCAAGAACTTAAAACCTCTTGAACTCAAACCTGACCTAAAACCTAAATGCCTTATTTTCTTCTACAATGCCGCTTGACCCCAATACAAATTCAACAGTAGTTCCAAATAGCCAGAAAATGGCTCTTTCCATTTTTCCATCCTACAGGATCTAAATAATTATTGTCATAAAATGGGTAAACAGGCTGTGGTGCCTGACGTCCAGGCATTCTTTTACATATCAATCCCTCCCTAGTCTCTGTTCCCAATGCAACTTTTCCCAAATCTTCCTTCCTTCTTTTCCTCCTGCCTTTACCCTCAGTCCCAACCCCAAGCATCACTGAGTCTTTCCAGTCTTCCTTTTTTACGCACCAAGCTAGGTCCCAATTTTTCCCCAGCCTCCTGTAATTCTTTTATCACCTCCCATCCTCACACCTGATCTGGCTTACAGATTCATTCCTTGACTAGCTCTCCCCCAACTGCCCAGACATTTCCATTAAAAAAGGTAGCTGGAGCTAAAGGCATAGTCAAGGTTATTGTTCCTTTTTCTTTAATCTCTCTCTCCCAAATCAGTTACTATTTAGGTTCTTTTTCATCAAATACGAAAACCCAGCCCAGTTCATGGCCCACTTAGCAGCAACCCTGAGAGGGTTTACAGCCCTAGACCCAAAGGCCATCTTATACTCATACACATTTTATTTCTCAATTCACTCCCGATATTAAACAAAACCCCCCAAATTAAATTCTGGCCCTCAATCCCCACAACAGGACTCACTGAACCTCACCTTCATGGTGTGTAATAATAGAGTAGAAGCAGCCAAGTAGCAACTTATTTCTGAGTTGCAATTCCTTGCCTCCACTATGAGACAAACCCCAACCACGTCTCCAGCGCACAACTCCAAACACCTGAACCACAACTGCCAGGGGTTCCTCCAGATCCTCCTCCACCAGGAGCTTGCTACAAATGCTGGAAATATGGCCACTGGGCCAAGGAATGTACGCAGTCTGGGATTCCTCCTAAGTCGTGTCCCATCTGTGTGGGATCCTTCTGGAAATTGGACTGTCTAACTCACCTGACAGCCACTCCCAGAGCCCGTGGAGCTCTGGCGCAAGGTTCTCTGACTTACTCCTTCCCAGACATTCTAGGCTTAGCGGCTGAAGACTGACACTACTCCATCACCTTGGAAGCTTCCTGGACCATCACAGACACTTTGGGTAACTCTTTGGGCAAGTCTATCCCCTTCTTAATCAATATGGAGGCTTCCCACTCCACATTACCTTCTTTTCAATGGCCTGTTTTCCTTGCCTCTGTAACTGTTGTGCGTATTGACAGGCAGGCTGCTCAAAGTCTTAAAGCTCCCCAAATCTGGTGCCAACTTGGACAACATTATTTTATACACTCCTTTTTAGTTACCCCCACCTGCTCAGATCCCTTATTAGGCCAAGACATTTGTAACTACATTATCTGCTTCCCTGACTATTCCTAGGCTAGAGCCACACCTCATTGCCAACTTTTCCCCCAGTTCAAAGCATCCTTCACATCCTCCCCTTGTATCCACCCAACTTAACCCACCAGTATAAGATACGTCTACTGCCTCCTTGGTGACCGATCATGCACCCGTAACCATCTCATAAAAATCCAATCACCCGTGCCCAGCTCATCACCAATATCCCACCTAACAGCATCCTTTAAAAGGATTAAAGCTCACTACTGTGTTATTGATCTTAAATATGACTTTTTCACTATTCCCCTGCACCCGTCGTCCCAGCCTCTCTTTACTTTCACCTGGACTGACCCTGACACGCATCAGTCCCAGCAGCTTATCTGGGCTGTGCTACCATAAGGTTTCAGGGACAGCCCTCATTACATCAGTCAAACTCTTTCCCATGACTTACCTTCTTTCCACCCCTCCACTTCTCACCATATTCAATGTATTTGACCACCTTCTTCTTTGTAGTCCCTTCTTTAATCTTCTCAACAAGACACACTTCTGCTCCTTCAACATTTATTCTCCAAAGGATATTTGGTACCCCTGCCAAAGCTCGAATATCTTCACCATCCATTACCTACCTCAGAATAATTCATCATAAAAACAGATTTTCTCCCTACCAATCATGTCCTATTGATCTCTCAAGCTCCCATCTCTTCTACAAAACAACAACTCCTTTCCTTCCTGGGTATGGTTGGCCACTTTTTCCTTTGGATACCTGGTTTTGCCATCCTAACAAAACTGTTATATAAACTCACAAAAGGAAATTTAGCTGACCCCATAGATCCTAAATCTTTCCCCACTGCTCTTTGTATTCCTTGAAGACAGCTTTAGAGACTGTCCTCACCCTAGCTTTCCCTGACTCATCCCAACCCTTTTCATTACACACAGCCAAAGTACAGGACTGTCAATCAAAATTCTTACACAAGGAATGGGATCCCGGGATTGCCTCCTGTAGCTTTTTTGTGCAAACAACTTAACCTTACTGTTTTAGGCTGGACATGATGCCTCCATGTAGTGGCTGCTGCCCCCTATTACCTTATAGGTTCTCAAAATCACAAACTACGCTCAACTCACTCTCTACAGCTCTCATAATTTCCAAAACCTATTTTCTTCCTCAGCTATACTCACTCTTTGTTGAGTCTCCCATGATTAACATTGTTCCTGGCCCAGACTTCAATCTGGCCTCCAACATTATTCCGTATACCACACCTGACCCTCATGACTGCATCTCTCTGATCCACCTGACCTTCACCCTATTTCCCCACATTTCCTTCTTCCCTGTTTCTCACCCTGATCACACTTGGTTTATTGATGGCAGCTCCATAAGGCTGAATTGCCACTCACCTGCAAAGGCAGGCTATGTAACAGTATCTTGCATATCTATTATTGAGGCTACTGCTCTGCCCCCCTCCACTACCTCTCAGCAAGCCAAACTAGTTGCCTTAACTTGGGCCCTCACTCTTACAAAAAGACTACATGTCAATATTTATACTGACTCTAAATATACCTTCCATATTCTGCACCACCATGTGGTCAGATAGGCTGAAAGAGATTTCCTCACTACACAAGTGTCCTCCATCATTAATGCCTCTTTAAAAAAAGCTCTGCGGGAGGACTCTTTACTTCCAAAGGAAGCTGGAGTCATTCACTGCAAGGGACATCAAAAGGTGTCAGATCCCATTTCTCTAGGCAATGGTTATGCTGATAAGGTGGTTAGACAAGTAGCTAGCTCTCCAACTTCTGTCACTCATGGCCAGTTTTTCTCTTCCATATCCGCCACCCCTACCTACTCCCCCACTGAAACTTCCACCTATCAGTCTCTTCCCACACAAGGCAAATGGTTCTTAGACCAAGGAAACTATCTTCTTCCAGCCTCACAGGCCCATTCTATTCTGTCATCATTTCATAACCTTTTCCATGTAGATTACAAGATGCTACCCTGCCTCTTAGAACCTCTCATTTGTTTTCTTTTTTTTTTTTTTTTTTTTTTTTTTGAGACAGAGTGTCACTCTGTCACCCAAGCTGGAGTGCAGTGGCCAGATCTCAGCTCACTTCAAGCTCCGCCTCCTGGATCCACGCCATTCTCCTGCCTCAGCCTCCCGAGTAGCTGGGACTACAGGCACCCGCCATCTCACCCGGCTAGTTTTTTTGTATTTTTTAGTAGAGACGGGGTTTCACCGTGTTAGCCAGGATGGTCTCGATCTCCTGACCTCGTGATCCGTCGGTCTCGGCCTCTCAAAGTGCTGGGACTGCAGGCTTGAGCCACTGCACCCGGCCAGAACCTCTCATTTCTTTTCCATCATGGACATTTATCTTCAAGGAAATCACTTCTCAGTGTTCCATCTACTCTTCTACTACTCCCCAGGGAATATACAGGCCTCCTCCCTTTCCCTTTCCTACACATCAAGCATGGGATTTGCCTCTGCCCAGGACTGGAAAATTGACTTTACTCACATTTCAGAAAACTAAAGTATCCCTTAGTCTATTTAGACACTCTCAGTGGATGGGTAGAAACCTTTCCCACCGGCTCTGAGAAGGCCACCATGGTCATTTCTTCCCTTCTGTCAGACATAATTTCTCAGTTTGGCCTTCCCACTTCTATACAATCCAATAACAGACCAGCCTTTACTAATCAAATCACCTAAGCAGTTTTTCTGGCTCTTGGTATTCAGTGAAACCTTTATATCCTTTACTGTCCTTAATCTTCAGGAACGGTAGAATGCACTTTTAAAAACACACCTCACCAAGCTCAGTCACCAACTTGCAAAGGACTGGACAATACTTTTACCACTTTCCTTTCTCAGAATTCAGGCCTGTCTTGGGAATGCTGCAGGTTACAGCCCATTTGAGCTCCTGGGTGGATACTCCTTTTTATTAAGCCCCAGTCTCATTCCAGACACCAGAATAACTTGAAATGCACCCCAAAATCTCACCAACCGACCAAGTAATTGCTCTGAACCCCCCCTAAGCTCTCTCTAATTAGATGTCCTAGGTCCTCCCAATTCTTAGTCCTTTAATACCTGCTTTTTTTCCTTCTCTACCTTGTGTCTTCCATTTAGTTTTTCAATTCACACAAAACCTCATCCAGGCCATCACCAAGATGACCTGAAGTAACTAAAGAATCACAAAATAAGTGAAAGTGTTCTGCCCCGCCTTAACTGATGACATTCCACTACAAAAGAAGTGAAAATATCTGGTCCTTGACCTTAAGTGATGACATTTCCTTCTGAAAGGTCTTTTCCTGGCTCATTCTGGCTCAAGGAGCTCCTCCACTGAGCACCTTTTGACCCCCACTCCTGCCCACCAGAGAACAACCCCTCTTTGACTGTAACTTTCCTTTACCTACCCTAATCCTATAAAACGGCCCCACCCTTACTTATCTCCCTTTGTTGACTCTATTTTTGGACTCAGCCCCACCCAGGTGGTTGAAAATCTTTATTGCTTACACAAAGCCTGTTTGGTGGTCTCCTCACAGGGATGCACATAACAGTTTCATTAAGCTTAGGGTAAACATTAGGAAGAGACTAATGCAAAAGTAACATTTCTCTTTCTGAAAGAGATTATTATATTATTGTGAAGGCTGATAAAAGATTTCTGCCCTTTTCAAACATTTCTACCTATTGCATTTTGGCAAAACAAATTATTTATAGAAATTTGGAATTGGATTTCATAATATTAAGTCTCTCAATCCTCTAAACTATTTGGCAGGCTTCACAGAAGAGAATTTTAATTTCAAGGATGTATTTTTCTGAACCCTATATTTTGGATGTCTTAGAGAGGCCCTGGGGGATCAAAGAAAAAGTTAAACAGGATTATAAAACATATTTAAATACATGTGATTTTGATGGTGATATTTTATTTTTTCAGAATGTATTTTAGTGAGTAATATTAAAGGAGATCTCATTTTTTCAGAATGTATTTTAGTGAGTAATATTAAAGGAGATCTCAAGAAAACATGGATTTTTAATGTTCTGAGTCTCTGAATTTGTGCTATCAATTTTAACGAAAATTATAACGTTATGGTCTTGTAAACCACAGAAATTACCAAATGCCTTTGTCTCTTCTGTTTATAGCAACCCAAGATATTTTCTCATTTACAGACCTTTAATCTGCCTCAAGAATAACGGCTTGTAATTAGCTGTAGACCCTTACCAGATGTACTCAAATGTAGGTTGTTCATAACAGAAAAAATCACGTAACTTAAGAATAGTTAAATGTTTTTAAATATCAAGCAGGACAAATATTAAAATAGACTAAACTAAGAGAAGAATGAAGCAATCTCTTTGCCTTTATTTTACAATGTTTCTAATTCTTTTTTTGTTTATTAATTCAAGTACTTTTTTTTTTTTTTTTTTTTTTTTTTTCCTCCAAACTAGCTACAGTTATTAACACTGTGGATTGCTATACTCCTGTTAGGAAAACATGCATTTTTTTTTTTCTCTTTTCCTCTTTCCTCTGAAATTTGGCATCTATGTGTGATTATTCTTTTTTTATATTATTATTATACTTTAAGTTCTAGCGACATGTGCACAATGTGCAGGTTTGTCACATATGTATACATGTGCCATGTTGGTGTGCTACACCCATTAACTCGTCATTTACAGTAGGTATATCTCCTAATGCTACCCTGCCTCCCACCCTTCCCACAATAGGACGCAGTGTGTGATGTTCCCCTTCCTGTGTCCAAGAGATCTCATTGTTCAATTCCGACCTATGAGTGAGAACATGCGGTATTTGCTTTTCTGTTCTTGTGATAGTTTGCTGAGAATGTTGATTTCCAGCTGCATCCATGCCCCTACAAAGGATACGAACTCATCCTTTTTTATGGCTGCATAGTATTCCATGGTGTATATGTGCCACATTTTCTTAATCCAGTCGGTCACTGATGGACAATTGGGTTAATTCCAAGTCTTTGCTATTGTGAATAATGTCGCAATGAACATACCAGTGTATCTGTCTTTACAGGGCCATGACTTTTAATCCTTTGGGTATATCCCCAGCAATGGGATGGCTGGGTCAAATGGTGTTTCTAGTTCTAGATCCTTGAGGAATCGCCACACTGTTTTCCACAATAGTTGAGCTAGTTTACAGTCCCACCAAGAGTGTAAAAGTGTTCCTATTTTTCCACATCCACCTCAGACCTGATGTTTCCTGATTTTTTAGTGATTGCCATTCTAACTGGTGTGAGATGGTATTTCATTGTGGTTTTGATTTGCATTTCTCTGATGGTGAGTGATGATGAGCAATTTTTCATGTGTCTGGTGGCTGTATGAATGTCTTCTTTTGAGAAGTGTCTGTTCATAATCTTTGCCCACTTGTTGATGGGGTTGTTTCTTGTTTGTCAATTTCAGCTTTGAATTAATTTCCATATAAGGAGTAAGGAAAGGATCCAATTTCAGCCCTCTACTAAGGCTAGCCAATTTCCCCAGCACCATTTATTAAATAGGGAATCCTTTCAACATTTCTTGTTTTTCTTAGGTTTGTCAAAGATCAGATGGCTATAGATGTGTGGTCTTATTTCTGAGGGTTCTGTTCTGTTCCGTTGGTCTATATCTCTGTTTTGGCAGCAGTACTATGCTGTTTTCATTACTGTAGCCTTGCAGTATAGTTTGAGGTGAGGTAGCATGATGCCTCCAGCTTTCTTCTTTTGGCTTAGGATTGTCCTGGCAGTATGGTCTCTGTTTTTGTTCCACATGAACTTTAAAGCAGATTTTTCCAATTCTGTGAAGAAAGTCGTTGGCAGCTTGATGGGGATGACATTGAATCTATAAATGACCTTGGGCAATATGGCCATTTTCACAATATTGATTCTTCCTATCCATGAGTATGGTCTGTTCTTCCATTTGTTCGTGTCCTCTTTTATTTCACTGAGCAGTGGTTTGTAGTTCTCCTCGAAGAGGTCCGTTACATTTCTTGCAAGTTGGATTCATAGGTATTTTATTGTCTTTGAAGCTATTGAGAATGGCAGTTCATTCATGATTTGGCTCTCTGTTTGTCTGTTACTGGTGTATAAGAATGCTTGTGATTTTTGCACATTGATTTCGTATTCTGAGACTTTGCTGAAGTTGCTTATCAGCTTAAGGAGAGTTTGGCTGAGACAATGGGATTTTGTAAATAAATAATCATGTCATCTGCAAACAGGGACAATTTGACTTCTTCTTTTCCTAACTGAATACTTTTATTTCTTTCTCTTACCTGATTGCCCTATTGATGTAGTAGTTTCAGAAGGAGTGGTACCAAATCCTCCTTGTACCTCTGGTAGATTTCAGGTGTGAATCCATTTGGTCCTGGACTTTTTTTGCTTGTTAGGCTGTTAATTATTGCCTCGATTTCAGAGCTTACTCTTGGTTTATTCAGGGATTCAACTTCTTCCTGGTTTAGTCTTGGCAGACTGTAAGTGTCCAGAAAATTATCCATTTCTTCTAGGTTTTCTAGTTTATTTGTGGAGAGGTGTTTATAATATTATCTGATGGTAGTTTGTATTTTTGTGGGGTCGGTGGTGATATCCCCTTTGCCATTTTTTATTCCATCTATTTGATTCTTCTCTCTTTTCTTCTTTATTAGTCTTTCTTGCGGTCTATCAACTTTGTTGAACTTTTCAAAAAACCAGCTCCTGGATCCATTGATTTTTTGGAGTTTTTTTTGTGTGTCTCTGTCTCCTTCCGTTCTGCTCTTATCTTAGTTATGTCTTGCCTTCTGCTGGCTTTTGAAGGTGTTTTCTCTTGCTTCTCTAGTCCTTTTAATGTGATGTAAGGGTGTCAACTTTAGATCTTTCCTGCTTTCGCTTGTAGGCATTTAGTGCTATAAGTTTCCCTCTACACACTGCTTTAAAAGTGTCCTAGAGATTTTGGAATGTTGTATCTTTATTCTGCCTTCATTTCGTTATGTACCCAGTAGTCTTTCAGGGGCAGGTTGTTCAGTTTCCATGTAGTTGAGCGGTTTTGATTGAGTTTCTTAATCCTGAGTTCTAGTTTGATTGCACTGTGGTCTGAGAGACAGTTTGTTATAATTTCTGTTCTTTTACATGTGCTGAGGAGTGCTTTACTTCCAAGGATGTGGTCAGTTTTGGAATAAGTGCGATGTGGTGCTGAGAAGAGTGTATATTCTGTTTTTTGGGGGTGGAGAGTTCTGTAGATGTCTATTAGGTCCGCTTGGTGCAGAGTTGAGTTCAATTTCTGGATATCCTTGTTAACTTTCTGTCTCGTTGATCTTTCTAATGTTGACCGTGGGGTGTTAAAGTCTGCCATTATTATTGTATGGGAGTCTAAGCCTCTTTGTAAGTCTCTAAGGACTTGCTTTCTGAATCTGGGTGCTCCTGTATTGGGTGCATATATATTTAGGATAGTTAGCTCTTCCTGATGAATTGATCCCTTTACCATCATGAAATGGCCTTCTTTGTCTCTTTTGATCTTTGATGGTTTAAAGTCTGTTTTATCAGAGACTAGTATTGCAACCCCTGCTTTTTTTTTTTTTTTTTTTTTTTTTTCTTCTCCATTTGCTTGGTAGATCTTCCTGCATCCCTTTATTTTGAGCCTATGTGTGTCTCTGCATGTGAGGCGGGTCTTCTGAATACAGCAAACAGATGGGTATTGACTCTTTATCCAATTTGCCTGTCTGTCTCTTTTAATTGGACCATTTATTCCATTTACATTTAAGGTTAATATTGTTATGTGTGAACTTGATCCCATCATTATGATATTACCTGTTTATTTTGCTTGCTAGTTGATGCAGTTTCTTCCTAACATCGATGGACTTTACATTTTGACATGTTTTTGCAATGGGTGGTATCTGTTGTTCCTTTCCATGTTTCATGCTTCCTTCATGATCTCTTTTAGGGCAGGCCTGGTGGTAACAAAATCTCTAAGCATTTGCTTCTCTGTAAAGGATTTTATTTCTCCTTCACTTATGAAACTTAGTTTGGCTGGATATGAAATTCTGGGTGGAAAATTCTTTTCTTTAAGAATGTTGAATATTGGCCCCCACTCTCTTCTGGCTTGGAGAGTTTCTGCTGAGAGATCTGCTGTTAGTCTGATGAGCTTACCGTTGTGTGTAACCTGACCTTTCTCTCTGGCTGCCCTTCAAATTTATTTGCTTCATTTCAACTTTGTTGAATCTGACAATTATGTGTCTCGGACTTGCATTTCTCAAAGAGTATATTTGTTGCATTCAGTGTATTTCCTGAATTTGAATGTTGGCCTGCCTTACTCGGTTTGGGAAGTTCTCCTGGATGATATCCTGCAGAGTGTTTTCCAACATGGTTCCATTTTCCCCATCACTTTCAGTCACACCAATTGGATGTAGATTTGGTCTTTTCACACAATCCCATACTTCTTGGAGGCTTTGTTCATTTCTTTTTACTCTTTGCTCTCCACCCTTCTTTTCTCACTTCATTTCATTTATTTGATCTTCAATTGCTGATACTCTTTCTTGCAGTTGATCGAGTTGGTTACTGAAGCTTGCGCATTTGTCATGTATTTCTGGTGTTACAGTTTTCATCTCTATCAGTTCTTTTAAGGTCTTCTCTGCATTGATTATTCTAGTTATCCATTCATCCATTCTTTTTTCAAGGCTTTTAATTTCTTTGTGCTGGTTACGTAGTTCCTTCTTTAGCTCTGGGAAGTTTCATTGACTGAAGCATTCTTCTCTCAACTCGTCAAAGTCATACTCCATCCAGGTTTGTTTCATTGCTGGCGATGAGCTGTGCTCCTTTGAAGGGGGAGATGTTTTCTGACTTTTTGAATTTCCAGCTTTTCTGCACTGCTTTTCCCTATCTTTGTGGTTTTATCTGCCTTTGGTCTTTGACGATGGTGATGTACTGATGGGGTTTTGTTTTGGGTGTCCTTTCTGTTTGTTAGTTTTCCTTCTAACAGTCAGGACCCTCAGCTGTAGGTCCATTGGAGTTTGCTTGAGGTCCACTCCAGACCCTCTTTGCCTTGGTATCAGCAGCGGAGGCTGCAGAAGGTAGAATATTGCTGAACAGTGAGTGTTCCTGTTTGATTCTTGCTCTGGAGGCTTCATCTCAGGGGTGTACTGCACCACATGAAGTGTGAGGTGTTGGTCTGTACTGCAGTTGAAAATGCAGAAATCAGCCATCTTCTATGTTACTCGCTCTGGGAGCTGGAGGCTGGAACTCTTCCTATACAGCCATCTTGGGTGTACCCCGATTATTATTTACTTACAATAATATAATTGTTTGAAACAGCGCAACAAAAATGTATTTTAATCTGCAACATAACCCAATGGAAAATGCTGGTTGATATTCTACAGCGTTCACTGGAAAAGTGTGTCTTCTTTAATGAATTAAATTTGACTTTTAAAACCAATAAAATTCCCTTGAGAAAACTGTCCTTATACTTTGTTTATCCAGTATGAACACATGTTTCTTAACCTGTGGTAAGTAAAAATAATAAATAAACAAATAAAAATAAAAATAAAAGCCTCTTTCTATCAGGCCCAGGAATCTCATACTCTTGGACCTCAAAATACACAGGAGTTTACCTAAACAATAGGTATCTCAGGCAGCAAACCTATGGCTGGGCTCAGCTTTATAATGTCCTATTCAAGATTCCTTGTGGAATAGAGTTTCATAAAAGCCAATGAGGAAAGCACATGTAAAAATGTTTCTCACAGTACTGTACAAAAACAGTCTGGCTCAGTTTAAGACAAGTCTCCTTTGCAAGCTACTCACTGTTATCATGATTCCTTCTTAAGGAAAATTAGGATGAAAATAAGATATAGGTCTCACAACCTATCACACCTCTATCATTAACTCTTAAAAGTTGTTTTTAAGGATTTTCCTACAATTTTAATTAACTTGTTTTTTGTTTGTTTGTTTTGTTTCTTTCTGTGAGCCAACTGGTGATGTGCAGCTCCAGTCCTGGGTAAACAGAAAGATAGGAGTGATATATAAATCTAGGACAATATTCTAATTCTGGACAAGAATTCAAAAATATTTCAGGTTAATAAAAGATCATAGGATTCCTCTAACAGAATTTTTGCTGTGAGGGAACAAACCAGGAAAGCTAAGTAAATGCAAGTCTCCTGTAACCAAAACTTAACAAGTATAAATATAGCCAGTTAATCAGGCATGTCAGGAGCCTTGAAGTATTTGTATTTAAAGTGTTCTTACTTTCCTTGACTAGTTTTGATATACTTTTTCTAATAATCCAAAATAGTTTTTTTTTTTTTTTTTTTGGCCTAAACTCTATCATGCTTTGAAATGTAATGTAAATGAAAATATGCGTTAACATGCCTTTCCTCTACAAGTACTTAAGTCAACCCTCAGTAGAATCCTATCTACATTTTTCTATACAACACTCTTCTCCAGGAGAAAATATCCAGAAAGGCCAATGCCCAATCTCTAGAGCACTTAGAGTGTTCTCGCTAGAGAAAACAAGAATGACTTCGTCGGCCTCCATCGCTGGAGGCCAGTGAACCTCGCCCCTCCCTCACATTGGTTTGTAAATAAAGGTTTTTTTTGCCTTGCCTACTTGCCTTTTCTCTGGCATTTGCTCTGGGGGTCGCATTAAAGCAAATCAGCTGGTGCTGAAACCCGGGAGGAGACCCCTCCTCAGGGCCACCAAGGTCCGAGGAGCCTCTTCCTGTCCAGACGGACCAGGACCTGGACATCGCTTTCTCCACCTCCAAGTCTCCTAGGGTTGAGTACCTTCTTCCTCCCTCTCATATCCCTTGGCCAGAAGTCCTGCACAGGCCCAAGGCTTTTTTTTTCCGGTCACCAGGTGACCCAGGGAGGTTCCCAAAGGCAGAGACGTCTGCCCAAAGGAACTCCATTCCGTTCCGTGGGAGACCTATCCAGGACGGAGACGTCCGCCTGGAGGTAATCTCCATTCCGGCTCCAGGAGCCTCTCACCGGTCTCTGGTGGCTCCAAGGGACGCTTTGTTGCCAGATAGAGTTCGGTTTCCGTTTCTGCCTATTGGCAAGAGGAAGGCAATGGGAAACCCCCAAAATACCTAGAGACTCCCCTTTAGGGTGTCTTCTAAAAAACCTCAAAACTTCGCAATTAGAACAACATCTCAGGTGAAAGTGACTGGTGTTCCTCTCCACTGTGGCGTGGCCACAATATAAATTAGACAATCAGTCTCAATGGCTGCCTGAGGGCACTCTAGACCGTAAGTAACATTTTATCCGACCTCAGTAGTTTTTGTCAACGCTTAGGCAAGTGGTCCAAAATTAATTATATAAAAGGATTTTGGGCCTTGAGTTCTCGTCTGGACCTGTGTGGCCGGTGTTCCTTGGCTCAAGTCATGTTGGCCCAGGATGCAGGCCTAACAAATCCGAAAAAGAGGAGTCATCTTTCCTGTCTGAGTTGCCCAAAGACCTTATTTCCCCTCCTTCCCTTCCACTCCTGCCATATAACCCACCTCACCCTCCCGCTTCAGCCCCTCCTCCTCTTTTGGCTCCACTTCCCCCTCCCACTCTGGCAGTTGGTCCACCTCCCTCCTCAGCCCCTCCCACCACTGTTGAGGCTACACTTCCCTCTGACACCTCGGCACTTCCGCCTGGTCATCTTAGTTCGCCTATCTCTGCCCATACCCGCTTTAAAGATTGCCTAACTGCCCCCGCTCCTACTCCCACCCTATTCAACCCCCCTGCGGTCTTAGCACCCTTGCGTGAGGTGGCTGGAGCAGAGGGCGTATTTGGAGTTCATGTTCCCTTTTCATTAGCAGATCTTTCTAAGATTGAAAAACGCTTAGGAGATTTTTCTGCCAACCCCACAATTTATACCAAGGAATTTAGATACTTTTGCCAGGGCTACGATTTAACCTGCCATGATCTCCAGGTTATTCTTACTTCTACTCTAAACCCTGAGGAGCAAAAGCACATCCTAGTGGCCGCCAGGCAGCATGCCAACCAATTACACTTAACAGACCCTGAGTTCCCACTAGGGGAACAAGAAGTCCCCTCTATAGACCCAGACTGGAACTATCAAGTAGGCCAGCCAGGCCACCAAAGACGAGATATGATGACTCAATGTCTTCTGGCTGGTATGCAGGCAGCCTCAAATAAGGTAGTAGATTTCAATAAATTAAAAGAAATTATTCAACGTCCAGATGAGAACCCGGCCACAGTTTTAAACAGGCTAACTGAGGCTTTCATTCAATACACTCGGTTAGACCCAGCTTCCCCAGCCGGGGCCACTATTCTAGTATCATATTTTATTTCACAATCGGCCTCGGATATTCGGAAAAAACTCCAGAAGGCAGAGGATGGACCTCAAACTCCTATTCAAGACCTAGTCAAGTCAGCCTTCAAGGTCTATAATTCAAGGGAGAAAATGGCTGAGGCCCAATGACAGGCCCACCTAAGGCAGAAGGTACAGCTCCAGACTCAAGCCTTAGTTGCTGCTTTGCAGCCTATCCATAACCCAAAACTGGAGAGCAAAATCCCCAGAGGCTCAAAGACAATAAAAGGGGCTTGCTATAAATGCGGTAACCCAGGGAATTGGGCTAATAGATGTCCCCAGAGTCCTCAACCGTCTGAGCCAGTGTGGCCGTGCTACACGTGCAGAGTAGCTGGACACTGGGCTAAAAAGTGTCCTAACCCTCGTCTGCCAACAATTTCTTGTCCAGCATGCCATGAAGAAGGACACTGGAAGTCTGACTGCCCCACCCTGAAAACGGGAATGGCGCCTCAACATGATGTCCCTTCTCAGGACCCTGGGAGCTCCTTCCAGCTCTTACATCTGGATGACGACTGAAGGTGCCGGGACTCGGGGACCCCCATCACCCTCACCGAGCCATGGGTAACTCTCCTGGTAGCAGGTAAAACAATTAATTTTTTAATCGACAGCGGGGCTACCTACTCTGTTTTGCCGTCTTTCAAAGGGCCTAGCCTTCCCTCCAATATTTCTGTTGTAGGAGTCAATGGCTCCCCGTCCAGCCCTCGAAAAACCCCACCCCTTAATTGCTGCCTGGCCAGCAACTATTTTGCACAATCGTTCCTCATTATCCCCTCATGCCCCACTCCCCTACTGGGCCGAGATGTTTTAAGTCAACTGAAAGCCTGTATCTCCATCCCTACTAGCGCCCCCCACCCTACCCGCCATCTGCTTCTAGTATTGACTAACTTAAATGACTCCAACAATCCTACTAACGCTTTCCCCAATTTCCCCATTCCTATCGACCCCCACGTGTGGGACACCTCCACTCCTGTCATGGCAGACCATCATCCACCAATACTTATAAAACTTAAGAAACCATCTCAGTTTCTAACCTGCCCACAGTTCTCTCTCTCTCCACAGCACTTATGAGGACTAAAACCAATCATTACTAGGTTACTCAGTCAACACATCCTCATCCCCATTCATTCTCCCTGTAACACCCCAATCCTACCTGTAAAGAAGGCAGATGGAACTTTTCGATTAGTGCAGGATCTTCGTCTTATCAACGAAGCTGTTTGTCCCACCCATTCGGTAGTTCCCAACCCCATACCCTTCTTTCTCTCATTCCACCTAATACAACACACTTTACTGTACTGGGTCTAAAAGATTCATTTTTCACTATTCCCCTGCACCCAGATTGTCAGTTTCTTTTTGCTTTTACATGGGAAGACCCAGACACCCATACCTCCACCCAACTGACATGGACAGTGCTTCCCCAAGGGTTCCAAGACAGCCCCCATTTCTTTGGGCAGGCCCTAGCAAAAGACTTAGCCTCCTGTCCTCTTACCAATAGTAAAATTCTCCAATATGTAGATGACCTTTTACTCTGTAGTCCCATGGGACAGGACTCTCTTTTAGACACTGCGATCCTCCTTAATCATCTAGGATCCAAAGGTTACCGAATATCCAAACACAAAGCTCAACTTGCACAACAATGTGTCATATATTTAGGTATTGAGATCACTCCTACAACACGCTCACTTACTACAGACCACTTAACTCTAATACAAAATCTTTCTCCTCCTCAAGACGCTAAGGAAATTCAATCCTTCCTAGGCCTAGTAGGATTTTTCAGACACTGGATTCCTAATTTCAGAATCTGGGCTAAGCCTCTACATGCAGCTGTCAAGGAGACTCCCCAAGGACCTTTGTCTAACCCAAAGTTAATCTATAAACATTTCACTCACCTGAAAAACTGCCTTCTCTCACATCCTACTCTCTCACTCCCAGACTTCCAATGCCCCTTCCAGCTTTTCACAGATGAAAGACAAAAAGTTGCAGTGGGTCTTTTAGCCCAATCTATAGGCGCCACCTACCGCCCCATGGCATATCTATCTAAACAATTAGACCCCCCATAAAGGGTGGCAGCCCTGTCTTCAGGCCCTGGCAGCAGCAACCTGTCTAACCCAAGAAGCAAAGAAACTTATTAGGGGTGGTAACCTAACAGTCTTCTCTACTCACCACCTTCAAGATCTTATTGCCCACAGAAGTATTAGCCATCTAACCCCGTCCAGACTCCAACTCTTTCACCTCCTATTCATAGAGGACTCCACCATTGCCCTAGGAGTCTGTTCCTCTCTGAATCCAGCAACCCTACTTCCTGATCCTCTCAAGCAACCTAGTACTGAACATTCCTGTCCAGAACTTTTAGAGGCCCAACCACCTAGTAACTTACATTTACATGACCAGCCATTGGAAGGCTCACAGTTAACCCTATTTGTAGATGGCAGTTCTTTTATAAATTCTCTAGGAAACAGACAGGCAGGATATGCGGTAGTTACTTCTTCTGCTGTCCTAGAAGCTAAGCCTTTACCACAAGGAACAACATTACAGCAGGCAGAACTTATCGCACTAACCAGGGCTCTCCTCCTATCTAGAGGAAAAACGGTAAACATATACACAGACTCCAAGTATGCCTTCTTGATTGCACACACCCACTGTGTCATCTGGAAAGAGAGAGGGTTCCTAACCACCAGTGGTACCCCTATAGTCAACAAAAAACAGATACTCAAACTGCTAGATGCTTTATCAGCACCTTCCAGAGCAGCCATCATACACTGTAAAGGTCATCAGACTCCATGTAACTCGGTGGCGGCTGGCAATAACTTTGCTGACACCACTGCCAAGTCGGTAGCCGGATTCTCCACTCCCACGCTTCCCTCTATTTGTTTTCTCTCTCTTCAATATACCCCTACTTATACCCAAGAGGAAAAGACCAAACTATTACAAGATCCAACAGCCAAACTAGCCGCAGACAATTGGATTTACCTCAATAATAAATTAGTTATTCCTGAAACTCAACTCCACACCATTCTAAAAGACATACATAATTCCCTACACATAGGACCCAAAGCTTTATATAACCTCCTAAGCCCCCTCATTCACTGCCCCACACTCATGAAACACCTAATTAAAATCAACTGACAGTGTTCCACATGTCTCAAGTCAAACCCTCAAGGCACATTGCGCAACCCCCATCTGAGCCATCAGCTCAGAGGGCACCAACCAGGCAAAGATTGGCAAATTGACTTTACCCACATGCCAAGGCATTAAAAATTCAAATATCTCTTAACCCTCATTGACACTTTTTCAGGATGGATAGAAGCCTATCCTACTACAGGAGAAAACTGCCAATATAGTTGCCTCCGTACTCACTGAACACATTATTCCTAGGTTTTGCCTCCCGCTCACTCTTCAGTCTGACAATGGCCCAGCATTCATCTCCAAGGTAGTCCAACAGGTGGCAGCCCTCCTACACATCACCTGGAAACTCCACATCCCTTATAGACCTCAGTCTTCTGGTAAAGTAGAGAAGGCCAACGGGCTCATTAAGCAGCAACTCACCAAACCTCTCCCTCGAGACTCGACAATCATGGGTAACTCTCCTTCCCCTGGCCCTAACCCACTTGCCAGCAGCCCCACGGAGTCCAACAGGCCTCAGTCCATTTGAATTAGTTTACAGCCGACCCCTCACCCTTCAGCAGTTACCCACCCTTTCTTCCCCGCTAGCAACTTATCTCCCATACCTCACCCTCTTGAGACAACTCCTGAGACAACATGCAGAACTAGCACAACCCTCTCCAACAGACACCTATAGCCCACATCTCTCTCTCAGCCCAGGAGACCAAGTATACTTAAAAGATATCCCAGCCAAAGATCTTCAGCCTAGGTGGAAAGGCCCCTATGCTGTCCTCCTATCCACATACACAGCAACCTTCCCCTAGTCATCGGAGTCTCCCTGGCTGTCTCCTTAGTGGCGTCAGGGCTTGGAACTGGGGCACTTGCCCACTCGGTACAGTCTACCTGATCCTTAGCAGCTCAAATCCGAGAGGCCATAGAGGTTTCAGCTGAAAGCCTGGCCTCCCTGCAGCGTCAAATTACCTCAGTGGCCCAGGTAGCAGCACAAAATAAGTGAGCATTAGATTTACTTACTGCCGAAAAAGGAGGAACATGTCTTTTCTTAGGAGAAGAATGCTGCTATTACGTAAACGAGTCAGGCCTAGTAGACACTAACATCCAAACCCTAAACAGGATTAAAGCAGAATTAAAAACCTACAATACCCCCTTCACCCCCGGACCACCAGTATGGCTGCTGCCCATAATACAGCAGATGCTCCCATTCCTAATTCCCATACTAATCCTCTGTTTTGTCTTATGTGTTGCTCCTGTTTTAATCAAATTTCTCTGAGCCAAAGTTCAAGATGTCATGCACGTCACCTTCAACCAGATGCTTCTTCATCCATACGTCCAAATACCAACCATAGACCCCAACCTCAATGATGTCCCTTAACAGCAGGAAGTAGCCAGACAGACCACACCGCCCCTTATCACCATTATCAATAAAAGGTTGGACTGTTTGGATGAACGGAGGCAAGATGGTGCAGTTCCAGGTTCTTCACTGTCAACTTTCCCGTGCCCAGGAAAGACACAGGTTGACTGCTCAGGTGCAACCCGACCTCCCACGGAGAGGAACCGGAACCACCTAGCCACGCCTACGACCCGCCCCCTACCCGCCTATGTCCCGCCCACTGCCCTCCCACTCTGGGGCCCAGGACATAAAAGCCGCTCCTGGCAGGCACATGGAGTGAACTTCGTGGGCCCCTCCTCCTGCGCGGGACCCAGGAACCTCACCCGAGAATGCCGGAGCGAACTTTCTCAGCCCCTCCTCCTGCTCAGGACCCAGGAACCTCGCCCGAGAATGCCAGAGCGACTTTGTTGGCCTCCATCGCCAGAGGCCGGTCAACCTCGCCCCACCCTCACATTGGTTTGTAAATAAAGGTTTTTTTTTCACCTTGCCTACTTTCCTTTTCTCTGGCATTTGCTCTGGGGGTCGCATTAAAGCAAATCACAAGCCACACACTGAAAAGAAATATCTGCAAAATACAGATTGAAGCAAAAATTGCACCCAAAATATATAAGGAAATCTTGAAATTCAATAATAAAATAGATTCCCAAATTAAATATTGCTAAAGAACTAGGCAGATAACTCACCAACAATGATACACAAATGGCAAGCAAATTAAAAGCTATTCAAACTTGTTTGACGTTAAGCGACTGAAAATTACAACAATGAGATAGAATGGCTCATCAATATTTGTGAGAATTGTTAAATAGTTCTTAAAACATGGCAAATGATTTTCTGGAGGATAAAAAGGAATTCATTTGTTGCAAGAGGAGGATGCTCCATGGTATAGAAATATTTGAAGACAGTGTAAAAGACTAGAATATGTCACCACAAAATATGCCCATAGGAGATTATAATACATTACCCCCAAAATATGCTCCTTTGGTATACAGATTACTGTGAAGTCATTATTTTCAGAAGCAGCAGACAAAAGAGAATTTCTGGAAACAGAGTAGAAGTTACCCTTTTATAAGAAAAATTTTACATCTACTAAGGAAATCTTCATTTTAATGGAGATTCCCTCCCAGTACCAAGAAAAGAATGATAACTAAATCAATGGAAGTTCTTATTAAAAGATGTCCAGAAACACTCTCACAAATATACGTAGAAATGGCACTTTTCCAGCTATGTGAGTATCCCTTATTCCTGACAGGTGAACACCTAAATTAACCATCACAGTATTCCTGTCTGATTTGTGCCTACAATTGTAGAATGAATGCCGTGGGTTCTCTCTTTGGATCTGTTTGTATGTATGTTTGTATATGTTTTCTACACGTGATATTTTCACATCTCTGTATTGCAATGTTAAATTAATTTCTAAAATCGTTTAGTGTGCTTTATTCTAAATTGGATTTTAAAAAAGCACTGGTAAGTTGCATACTTCTTAAACACTGCAAAAATGTAGAAACAGACCAAAATAATTTTCAAATCAAATTATTTGGATAAACCTTAGGTATCATAATATTTTTGGCTTTATAAAACAAGTGTGTCTTCAAAGTTGTCTCTATTAAATAAAAAAAAGACACACTTTTTAAATTCTGTTTGATTACCAGAGAAAAAAATTGATATTATATTCACTAGATGTTTAAATTATAACACCTTTTTGTTTGATTCCAATTAAGTTATAATTCTTATGACCAACATTATTGTAACAATAATTATGTTTCACAGAAAATCTGCAAAATACTAATAAAATCTTTCTGGAAAGAAGCAACCTTAACTATATAGTAAATAAAAGATATTTTTTGAGTATCTAGATCATTTATAAGTAAAATAAAATATTATAACATTATTTACTAAACATAAAGTCAACTTTATATACCTGTAGCTTCTTACTTTTATAGATAAACTAAAGATATTTTTGTCTACTTAAAAACATCATTTCTACAATAGTGAGTTATTGTACTATAAGTATTTTAATGTCTCTAAAAATTAAGATGTGATGTATTCATAAATTGTTTAATTCTCTATGAAATGCTAGTATATGACAGTTTAAAATAAGCAGTATACATAATATGCCCCAAATAAGAAAAGATGCTAATTTGCCCTCGGTTGTATTTCTATTACTACAATGTTATCTTTTTGAACTGTATGAATTTCCTTTAACTTTGTGAATGACCTCACTATCCATTATATGCCCTAGTACATGATGAGTCATAATTCCAGTCATTATTTTAAATGCTGTATGTCACAGAATAAAACACATTTCCTTATCAATTGTTATATGAGCCCTCATTAGATTTTTACCATGGTCGCCTTACACCTTTTGTAATTTACAGGTGGGTTTTCTTTCAATCTCATGCTTTCCCGAAAAATTCTCCATCTGCATTGACTACAGGTCAGAATGTTTGTCTCCAACAAAGAACTGTCTCTGAGACCCAAAGAAACAACTATGATGAGTCCCCTGCATACAAGCATCTGATGTCAATGTCTAAATAACTTCAAGTTTATACTGTGGATGTAAGTAATGATATCCATAACTCTAGATGAGAAACTGATGGGCCCATGGAACTGCTAACCACAAACCAGGCAAGACTGGAATTGATTACATGGTACTCAAAGAACTGATGAAGAATGACAATTTTATGGCTCTCTGATTTTTTTTTTTTTTGGGGGGGTGCACCTTTTCATTTTTTCAGTGTTCATTTCTATGGATTCAGTAAATCCCTTTTTTTTCTCTCTCTTAGGTTAACTATAGCTCATGAAAGGTGAATACATTATACATTAGTAAAAACATTAAAACATTTGTAATAAAAATAAAATGTTAAGCTCTCTCTCACCCACCCACAATAGCCATCTAAAAGGATGCTTCCTTTTGTCCAACAGCATTGGAAAACTGGTTTAGGTCCTGATAAGACAGAGGGCCAGACATGCTTCATTATACACTCTTCTCCCTTTCAAAATCTAGAAAAAGTTCACCATCATTAACAGCAGCACATACCTTAAGTCTCATAAGACACATTTTCCATTTATTCTCTCTGAAGCCTGCTATGTGGAGGCTTCATCATCGGGATAAAACTTCGGTCTTAGCACTCCCTATTGTGAATTGTAACCCAGTCATTCCTAGTCAGCAATGACTAGATTTCTACATAGGTATTATTGATTCCAGGCCTTTAGATACTAACTCTTTCAACAAACTCCCAATTAGAACGTATTTAAATCTACCTATAACTTAAAAGTCCACCCCTGCACACTGCTATCTTTATGTTATCCCCCTTTCCGGACCAAATCAAATTACATCTTGCATGCATTTGATTGGTGTCTCATGTCTCCCAAAAATGCATAAATGTAGCCTGTGTACAGACCATCTGGGGCATATGTCCTCTGGATCCCCTGAAAAGGGCTGTGACATGGGTCATTTATCACTCAAATTTGGCTAAGAATAAATCTCTTTCAAGATTTTACAGTTTGACTCTTTTTATCAGCACTTTTTTTTCTCCCTGCCTTTTCCTTCGGAATTTAGAATCTCTTATAAAATGTTGATTTTTATCCCAATATTGTTATTTGTAAAAGTTCAATAAACATCCGTTCACCTTGAAACAGGACATACTTGAGAAACTGGTTTATATTATCAAGGCTTTCACTAGAAGTTACATTTGAACCACACAGACTCATAGCTGAGCACTAAGTGACCTTGAAGAGGATCTAATTGTATTTAAAATCATGAAAAATGAGAGAAAAATTGGGCAATTCTCTTAGTTAACTTTGTGGTATGATATCATAATTTGATTTAGTTAGTATATCTCAGTTAATATAGGATGTCAGTCTTCATTTAACAGACATGATTTTCAGTACTGTTATAAAGACACTCACAATTAAACTGTGACTGTCTCAATAAATGAAGAAAATGTTGCTAAGAGGCATCCATCACATGTTTAAACTTAAACAATGATTCAAGTTCTAACATACCTACTTAAAATTTTTCTATATTGTTTCATCTACTTTAGTGTTGCATGAGAAATGAGTCATTAAAGCAAGCATGAAAATTTTGATGGAGGGTGTGGTATCTTTCCTTGCCTCGGCCTGTTATGGTGGTGCTTATCAACTCCTCTCCTTTGTCTGTCCAAGAATCTCCCCCAGAAACAAACCCAGATCATCTGCAAACCATGCTTTCATAGCTGTGATGATTCATTGTCACTACCTCACTCAAGAGACCCTCTTGTAAAGTCAACGTTGAAGGCCAGGGCTGGGAAGTAAGGCTCAGGGTAGCTCCCTTCCTCACTACGGGGTGCTGCAAACATGGTGTCTTTTCTTCACGTTTCCTCACCTGGCCATCAGCTGTCCTAATGCCACGGCCTCTCCTAGGCGGATTTGGAGGGTAAGGCTCACCACGTGTCCCTTAGAGACGTCCTCTCCTGGGCGGGTCCTGAAGACAAGGAGGCTTCCTCCTTATTGTGGATGTCACCCGGGTGTCCAGAAGCCACAGCCTCCTCTGGGTGTGTCCTGAGGAGAAGCAGGCTTAGTCCTCCCTGTGGAAATGTGGTCCCAGGTGTCCTCAGGAGACTGAGAAGTACCCTGAAGCCACAGCCCACCCCTGGGTGTGTCTTGAAGATAAAGAAGCTGTGTCAGAGGCACTGCGGTGCTGTCTTGCTCCTCAGAGAGGCGGTTTGCGGGTGCGGAGCTGATGCTCCAGTATGCCCTCTTCCGGTTGACCTGGAGAGTCTCTGGAATTGAGGCTGGATTCATCCCAGCAGTAATCTCAGGAAGTAGAAGACAAAGAGAGCGCATCTGCCCATACCATGATGAGAATGGAGATAAGAAGAAGCAAAGAAGAGTGTCGAAAGACAAAACTCAGTTGATTTTCTCTACATTGACAATAATGAATAGAAATAATTGGAAATGGAAATATTAAAACACCATTCACTGACTATCCCCAAAATTGAATCCATTAACTATAAATGTAACAAAATACGCAAAATTCTATCCGAAAACAATGAGTCACCATTGAGAGAAATCAAAACAAATACCAGCAAATGCAGACAGCCCAGACATGGTAGAACACACCTATAATCCCAGCATTTGGGGAGGCTGTGGCAGGGAGATCACTTGAGCCCATGGGTTGGAAACCAACCTGGTGAAATCTCATCTCTACCAAAAATACAAAAAATAAGCCAAACAGGGTGGTACACGTCTGTAATCTCAGCTACTCTGGGCTTTGAAATGGGATAATCCCCATGAACTGAGATCTTGTGGCTGCCCTTACACCTGAGTGACACAGTGAGTCTCTTTCTCAATAAATAAGCAAAGGCAGGGATGTTTCCTGTGAAGCAGAAGTACACTCATAATTATTTCAGCCAAATCCCAATCACATTTCAGGCAATGATATTAACAAACTCTTCTTAGACCTAGGATAGATGAACTAAGACTGAAGAAAAACAAAGCTAAAAGACTTACACATCTGAATGTGAATACTTCCACTAAAGCTAGTGTAATAGAGTGTGGCTTCGATGCTTTAATTGACAGCTAGTAAGTGGAACAGAATAGACAGCCTACAAACAGACCAAAGTCAACCAATTTGGTCAAAGGCACAAACACTAACCTTTAGAAATGATAAGTCTGTTACACATGCACCAAGAGAACAACTGGAAATTAAATATAAAAATAAATAAATAAATATATATATGACATATATACCATACTTCATCGATTTACAAACAAATAACTAGTCAAAAATATTGACACCTTGAAGTGTTCCAACCCAAAATTGTAAGAGGAGAATATATTCATGGTTTGGGCTTGATCCATAGCATTCCTCGATTAAAAAAATAATAATAATAATTCTATGAGAAGAATGCCCACATCACAAAGCACTTGCTCACAAGGCGGCTTTCTAGTTTTTCTCTGAAGATATATTTTCTCACCAAAGCCTCAATATGCTACCAGGTATCCTTGCACGGTTTCCACAAAAACAGGGTTTCCAAACTGCTCAATCAAAAGAAAAGTTTAACTCAGTCAGATGAGTGCATACATCACAAGGTGGTTTCTCAGAGAGATTCTTTCTTTTCTTTTCTTTTTTTTTTTTTTTTTTTTTTTTTTTTTTGAGACAGAGTCTCACTCTGTGGCCCGGGCTGGAGTGCAGTGGTCGGATCTCAGCTCACTGCAAGCTCCGCCTCCCGGGTTCATGCCATTCTCCTGCCTCAGCCTCAGGAGTAGCTGGGATTACAGGCGCCCGCCAACTGGCCCGGCTAGTTTTTCGTATTTTTTATTAGAGACGGGGTTTCACCGTGTTAGCCAGGATGGTCTCGCTCTCCTGCCCTCGTGATCCGCCCGTCTCGGCCTCCCAAAATGCTGGGATAACAGGCTTGAGCCACCGCGCCCGGCCCAGAGAGATTCTTTATAGTTTTGATCCAAAGACATTTCCTTTTTTACCATGGGACTCAATACACTCCCAAATACGCATTCCCTAATAATGCGCTTCACAGATTCTTTTTACAAAAGCAGTGTTTGCAAACTGCTCACTTAAAAGTTGAATTCTGTGCGGTGAATGTTCACATCAGAAAGCAATTTCTTAGATACTTCTTTGTAGTTTTTATCTGAAAATAATTCCTTTGTGACCATAGGCCTCAATTCGCTCCCGTATATCTCTTCATAGATTCTACAGAAGCACTGTTTCAAAACTGCTCAATCAAAAGAAAAGTTTAACACTGTGAGATGAAAGCCCATTTCACAAAGCAGTTTCTCACAAAGCTTCTTTCTAGCTTTTATCTGAAGATATTTCCTCTTTCACCATAGGCCTCAATGCACTCCAAACTAATCCCTTTGCATATTCTACAAAACAGTTTCTCCAAACTGCTCAATTGAAAGAAAGGTTTAACTCAGTCAGATGAGTGCATACATCACAAGGCAGTTTGTCAGAAAGTTTCTTTTTGGTTTTCATCTGAAGATATTTTCTTTTTCACTGCAGACTTCAATATGCTCCCAAATACCCCTTTGCAGATTCTACAGAAACAGTGTTTCCAAACTGCTCAACAAAAAAATGGTTTCTGTTTGTGAGATGAATGCACGCACAACGAAACAGTTCCTCAGAAAGTTTGTTTCTAATATTGTGAGATGAATGTACACATCACGAAACAGTTTATCACAAAGCTTGTTTCTAGTATTTATCTGAAGGTAATTCCTTTGCTACAATAGGCGTTAGTGCGCTCCCTAATACCTTATCGCAAATTCTCCCAAAACAGTGATTCCAAATTGCTGAACCAAGAGAAAGTTTTCAGTCGGTGAGATGAATGCTAACGTCACAACAAGTTTCTCAGAAGGCTTCTTTCTAGTTTTTTTCTGAAGATATTCCCATTTCTACCATAGGCTTCAATGCACTCCCAAACATCCCTCTGGAGATACTATAAACAGAGCATTTCCAATCTGCTCTGCTCAAGAAAAATAAAATTTTACCTCTGTGCTATAAATGCACAGTTCACAAAGCAGTTTCTCAGAAAGTCTCTTTCTAGTTTTTCTCTGAAGATATTTTCTTTCTCACCACAGACCTCTATGTTTTCCCAAGTGTCCCTACACAGAGTCCACAAAAACAGCATTTCCAAACTCCTGGATCAAAAAAAACGGTTAAACTCACTGTGGTGAATGCACACCTCTCAAAGCAATTTCTCAGAAAGCTTCTTTCAAGTTTTTATCTGAAGCTATTTCCTTTTCCACCACAGGCCTCAATGCACTCTCTAATAACCCTCCGCAGATTCTACAAAAGCAGATTTTCCAAACTGCTCAATCAATCCAAAGAAGACAATTGTTTGAATTCATGAGTAGTAAATAGTAATCAATGTCCTGGCCACGGGAACAATAGAAAACTGGACTTTCTAGCACGTCAGTATGTGACACAGGGACTTTCCATGGGCTGAGTCAAATCCTGGCATCTGCTTAATAGGTAAAATATAAGGGGTACAATAAAGAAGGACATGTTGCTTCCAATTTGAAGAATCCTCCCCAGGATGATTAGGAGCTTATTAGAACCAGACGTCATGATGTATTCATTTGAGGTGGCATCCTAATAGAGGTACAACACTAATGCAGAGATGGGATTAACCTACACTATTTCTCTTGTAATTTCTATGGAACAGAAATTTCTAAATTCCTTGAGAAAGGCAGCTTATTTAATTGAAGATTCTGTGGTTCTCCTGTGTAGTAAAGGCAAGCAGAGGAGACGGTTGGTGACTGGTAACCTGGGGAGAAAGGGAGGGTTGAGTGGTAACCTCAGTGATCAAAAACGATACATGGAGAGACTGGCAGGTGTAAGAATAAAGATGGACTAGGAGTGCAGAATTGTAGAATGAGATGTCAGGTGGAGATTGAAAATCAAAGGCAGTGTGCTGCCATTGGATGGAGCCAAGTAAATGAGCAAGAGTAAAGATCTTTGGGGTGAAGGAGTCACCAGCACCCCAAGGGTCCTCCACGTGTCCACTTGAGCTCATCACTGGAAGGCTATAAAGAGGACGAGGAGTGATAGGGAGTTTGTGTTGGCAAGTGGGGTTCTGTCTACCCCTTTAAGAAATCTTATTTCTTTTCCAAGTGCGTGTCTTAGACCAGGCAGTCTAAGATGTACAGCAGTATTTCAAACACATATTTAAAACTGCTGTTGCCAGATGTTAAAAGTAGGAAGTCTTCCCCCTAGTGCCTACTCTTGCTTGGAGCTTCTCAATGAGACTTGGTGGTTTAAGTCTAAGGGCACCCACTGTAAAATTTTCTATAGCATTTCTGGAAATAGGGCTTGATTCAGCTATAAAAAAGAAGGTTGAATGCACAGATCTTTGAGATAATTAGATTGTGTTTAGATTAATAACTTCATCTTCAAGATAGGTGACTAGAGTTCTGTTTATTCAACTGCAAGCATCTGAAGTATTTGAAGAGGACTGTCATTCTCATAAAAACCATCATGTCTGTACTTCTTCACCTGTTCAATACCCTTTTCCCCCTGATAAAACCATAGTGTCATTCAAGCCCCAAGTTGAATATCACTCCTACGATGCCCTCCTTGACTCCCATTGAGCAACTCATTTAGGTCTCATTTCTGCATGCAGCCTTTATTTACCTCATTATAAAATTATTCTATCTCATTGTGTTTCTTCCTGACTACACTGTGAGATCATCAGAGATGAGGACCGTATCTGTCTACACTTTTATATCCAGTTCCCAGTATGCTGCTTGATATATGAGAGGTAGGTAGTAAATTCGTGCACTGTGAAGACCTAAGTGGAAGGTAGGCTCATTCATTTACAAGTTCATATGAGCTTGCTAAGTCATATGACTCCCAATGATTCAGCACCACCAATAAAAAACATGGAGATTTTATTCTTTTGGAGTTTTATTACTGAATGGACATTTTATGTATTTATTTTTCCTGAAGAACTTACCACATTTTTGTTAAGGGGGCCAGGTGTGGTGGCTCTTGCCTGTAGTTTTAGCACTTTGAAAAGCTGAGATGGTGATCTCATTTGAGCCCAGAGGTGCAATACCGGCCTGGTCAGCACAGCACAACCGCATCTCCACAAAAAAATTAGCTGAACTTAGTGGTGTGTTTTTGTAGTCTCAGTTACTCATAAGACTGAGATAGGGGGATCACTTGAGACTGTGAGGCAGAGGTTGCAGTTGTCCAAAATCAAAACATTGCCCTCAAGCCTGGGCAACAGAGCAGAACCCAGTCTCAAAAAATAAGTAAGTGGATAGATAAATAAAATTACATAAACGCTTCAGAGATGTTAATTAAGTAGCATAAATTATGCAGGGGATGTTGAAAATATATGGAATTGTAGTTTAACAGAAATTGAGAGAGTAAATATTTATACACCTGGAATACCTAGTTGAGGAATACATTCAAGTGGATTTTTTTTTTTTTTTTTTTTTTGAGATGCAGTTTTAATATCTTGCCCAGGCTGCAGTGCAATGGCACTACCTCAATTCACTGGAACCTCTGACTCCCAGGTTCAAGTGATTCTCCTGCCTCAGCCTCCCAAGTAGCTTAGATGAGAGGTGCCCAACACCATACCCAGTTAATTTTTGTAATTTCTGTAGAGATTTGATTTCTCCATATTGAGGGCGTTGGTCTCAAACTTTTGATCTCAGGTGATCCGCCGCTTTTGACCTCAGGGGATCTGCCAAATGGTTAGGATTAAAGGAGTGAATCACCATGCCCAGCTGAGTTGAAATTATTTGACGGTGAAATAGTTATTCTCAATTTCTGTACTTGGTTTTTGGAATTTAGGAATCAGTATATATATTTCAATTTGTTATGCTTTCACTATCTTGCTTGCTAAAACTTAATGCTTTTTTTTTTATTATTATACTTTTAGTTCTAGGGTACATGTGCATAACGTGCAGGTTTGTTACATATGTATACTTATGCCATGTTGGTGTGCTATACCCATCAACTCATCAGCACCCATCAATTCATCATTTATATCATGTATAGCTCCCCAAGGCAATCCCTCCCTCCTCCCCCCTCCCCATGATAGGCCCCAGTGTGTGATGTTCCCCTTCCCGAGTCCAAGTGATCTCATTGTTCAGTTCCCACCTATGAGTGAGAACATGCGGTGTTTGGTTTTCTCTTCTTCTGATAGTTTTTTTTTTTTTTTTTTTTTTTTGGACACAGTCCTGCTCTGTCACCCAGGCAGGAGTGCAGTGGCATGAAGTCAGCTCAGTGCAAATTCCGCCTGTCAAGTTCAAGTAATTCCCTGCCTCAAACCCCTGAGTAGCTGGGGTTACACCACACCCAGCTAAGCTTTGTATTTTTAGTAGAGAGGCTGTTTTACCATCCTGGCTGGGCTGATCTTGAACTCCTGATCTCATGACCTACTGGCCTCAGTCGCCCAAACTGCCAGGATCAGAAGCATGTGCCACCAAAATTAGCCAAACTTAACACTTTTTTACGGATTGATACAAGAAAACTTATGCTCAAAGTCTTGTTTTCCTAAAAGATATGGGTTTGCAAGAGAAAGAAAAGCAGAACTGAAGCAGAGAATTGAAGATTTTGAATTGTAGGTATGCATATTTATTTTAGATATTCAGAATGAGGAGATCACAAAGAATTAGTAGATATATGTCTAAATATTCTAATATTTATTTCCAAGTAGAATTCTTTTTTATAAACGTGATATCATCCAACATTAGAAGCTACACATTAAGAGAAACCAACACTAGGGGTGTGTTTTTGACATATTAAACATTAAGATGGAAAGTAGAATGAGATGCTATCACCAGGCTACAGTAACATCGAACAGAAAATTTGGAGAAGCTGTTAATACTTGAACAGATCATATGTTTTAAAGTTAACTTCAATCCTTCAGGTGGCATAGTTTTGTAACTGAATTTCAAATATCCACAGCTGCAGCTTTTACCAGCTATGTGCTTAAATAAAAGAAAGTGCTGTCATTTGACTTAACTTGTATTGATGAAACTATTTCTCAAAGCACCTTTTTTAAGTGCTCAGAAATGTTTCATCCTTCATATATTACCTGGGATTGAGAGCAAGCTCACCTTTTTATAGTTTGAACAAGAAACCTTCTTTTCCATTGGAACGTGCTGCTGCTTGACACTCATAGACAATTTAGGGACTTTAGCTCATTAAACAATTTGTCTCCATCTTATTTAATGTTGTTTTCTCACTTCTATCGGCTTGATTTTTAAATTTCATCTTACTGTGTCACTTACTCCCTTTTTGGCCATATTGAAAAGATAAATTAATCGAGAGAGATAAAAAAAGGGAAACATACATACAAAATCAATGTAGTTTACCTCTCCATGACTTTCCGGATTACCAGCAGAGGGAGCTAATACCTGCAACCTTTCACTGTTCTTAGACTAGTCAGTGTTTCGCAGTACTTCTACACTCTTCTCTTGTCATATGCCACGGCCCCCTGTTTCTGCTACGTTCAACACAGGGTAACTAGGTCAGTTCACAAAATACACTGAGGACTTCTCATTACCTGTGAATCCACCTGCCTGGCTTGGGAACTGGTGTAATGGGTGATTTGAAGTCTCACTATGAAGATCATTTTATTCTCAAGTAGTTGGAAGTCTTGAATGACACATGTGTCTGTTACCCTCTCATCTGGTACTTGATCCGTATACAATCAATAGTTTTTTTGTTTTGTAGGGTTTTTTGTAGTTTGTGGTTGTGGTGGTGGCTGATTTTAGAGACAGGGTCTTGCTATGTTGTCCAGGCTGGCCTGAAATTCCAGAGTTCAAATGACTCTTCTGCCTCAGTGTTCTGCAAAGCTGGGATTATAGTGGAAAGTCACCAGACTTGGCTAAAACTGATAGAATATTAAGAAAAGCAAATACTGTACCTTAAATATCTATGAGATAATTAATTAAATTCCAGATTATAGACAGAATTATAGAAGATTGAAATACATAAGTACACTTTTTTTTTTTTTTTTTTTTTTTTTTTTTTTTTTTTTTGAGATGGAGTTTTGCTCTTGTTTCCCAGGCTGGAGTGCAATGACACAATCTGAGATCTCTACAAACTCTGCCTCCTGAGTTCAAGGGATTCTCCTTCCTCAGCCTCCTGTGTACATGGGATTACAGGCATATGACACCACACTTACCTAATTTTGCATTTTTAGTAGAGATGTGGTTTCACCATGTTGGCCAGGTTGGTCTTGAACTCCTATCCTGAGGTGATCCACCTGCCTCGGCCTCCCAAGGTGCTGAGACTGTAGGCATAAGCCACAGCTTCCTGGCCATCAGTGCACTTTTATTACTTTGTAACTAATAGTATTGTTCTTTCATCTCAGAGTTGATTTGGGCTGTTTATCACCTTTCACTACTGTTTAAGTGTTAATTCTCTTCCATGAGAAACCACTTCTTTCTTGAGACTCTCCCACTACCCACAGTCAGGGAGTCTGCCGCTCTTCTCAGTCATATGCCACAGCCCCTAACTTCTGCTAGTTTCAACACAGTGTAAATAGGTCAGTTCACAAAATACACTGAAGACTTCTGGCTCTTTTCTTCCACTTCCCAGTAGTAATTGACGTGTAGCAGTTTTAGTCTGTTGAACTAAAACCACGTCACGTGATTTTTTCCTAAATTTGTTACTCAGCTATCATAGTTTAATTACTATATATATATATATATATATATATATATATATATATATATTTTTTTTTTTTTTTTTTTTTTTTTTTTTTTTTTTTTGCTAACTTCAGAACCCAGAAACTAAGAGAAGAAACAATTAAAAGCATGAGTGAGAACTTAGAAGATGGGAGCAGAATACAAAGTGTCTTGCGGAGACCTATGGCTGAAAGCTAAAAAACAAACTTCTAAGGTAATGGTTTGGCACATTAGAAGAAGTAATATGTCGAAATTACATTGGTAGAAACATAAAAAAAAACTAAGGAAGTAGTCTATGATTCACATTTTGTGTAAAGTTTAGTGTTTGAAAAAAAAAATACGTATGTTTTTTATCAATAGCCAATACTTTCCTGCATTTGAGTTAGGTTAGTTTTTTAAAGGTAAGATATAGAAAAGCACATCCTCTGTTCTTATTCATGGACTCTTGAACATTATCGAGGGTTGCGATTTGCTTTAGATTTCAGAGCACGTTGTGACTTGCTCAGGTTGCATAGTTCATAAGCAGTAAAGTTTAATTATAATCACTTTAGTTACCTTTTCCTCTACCCCACTCATCCTGCCCCAAAGACGGGAATATCTCAGAATGTAGAGATTGTACTTAGTGATCAGACTGTTTGTCAGTGAACATGTGTCTTGTATTCTTCGTGATTCCACAACCCAGAATCAAAAGAAAAGAGAATAAATTAACTACATGAGGCTAATGTTGATACAGGGAAAGAAAAATATGGACAATTGTGGCTACCTTGGCTTTGCTTGC
>NC_044570.1:14932076-14975811 GCF_007565055.1 Rhinopithecus roxellana
TGAGAGAGATGACGACATACACCAGACTAATTCAATTTCTTCCCATTCACAACACACAACAACCTAAACCCATGTTTCATATTGGTTAGCACATTTTGATCCCATCTCTGCTGCATCGAGCGTTTGTATTTTGTATTAACAACTTTCTCTTCAAACCTTGGTACTCTTTAGTCTTCGAAACATGTCTGCAATCTTTATTCGTCCAAAACATAGAAAAGAAACCGGCAGTATTACCTTTAGCTAGTAGAGGATTTTTATGTGTTTGTGCACTGGTGAGATGAGAGCAATAGCAAGATTGTGATGTGATGGGCCCTGGAATGCCCTAACGCTCTGTAAACTCTCTGCCGACGAAAAAAAAAAAAAAAAAAAAAAAAAAAACTTCGGGCCTAAATCTACAGCTCAGCTCTCTCAGGACTTGTACGCATGCGTCCCTGGAGCTGCTCTTAGACAAGAGATCAACTACATTTATGAATATTTAACAACCCCATTTCTAGACATAATTCAAAAGACATTTATATTTTCTACTTGATAAATCTTGCTTTCTGCCAAAAAGTTGTTTTCTCTCAGTCAACCTAAGGTTACCTTTCTCCACTCTATTCTTGACACTTTTGGTGCATGCATAAAGGTTTTCTTGGATTAACAAGTTTGCTGGTCAGGGACTTCTTGGAGCTAACAGGAAAAGGCAGGAAAAATCATCTTTTAGAGAACTAGGCATTTGTACGTAGCCCTTGGAATGAGAAGTGAAGAATAATACATCTGAAATCTGTCTCTTTTACTGTCTCTTGCGTTTAGACACACGTCTCAGAGGAGGGAGGAGGTCGGGAGGGCGGGATGGAGCGAGTTGAGGGAGAGGGAGGATTATGAGTGAGGGAGGGAGGGAGGGAGGATGGAGGAAGGAAGGAACTGTGAAGGACGGAAGTGAAGGTAAGGGAAGGAAGGGAGGGGAGGCAGGAGGAAGGAAAGAACGAAAGAAAGCCGGAAGGAGAGAGAGCGAGGGAGAGAGGGAGGGAGGGCGGGGGGAGGGGGGATTTAGTGATTCGTGAGGGGAGGTATGGATGGCAGGGCGGAGGGAGGGAGTAGGGGATGAGAGGCTCGAGAGGGAAGGTATGGAGGTTAGGGATTGATGGCAGGGAGGTGAGGGCGTGATTGATTTATTTCGTGCTTAGCGGGCGGGGATGCTGGAGTGGAGTGGATTGAGTGCGTGCTTTACTGTCTTTCTTGCTTTCTTTCTTCTTTCTTCTTTCGTCTGGATGTATTGTGGTGGCGTGATTCTTTGTTCCTTTCGTTCTTTTTTCTGTCTTTCTTTCTTTCTGTCTTTCGTTTTCTTTCTTCTTTCTTTTCTTTTCTTTCTTTCTCTCTTGATCTCTATTTCTCTCTTTATTTCTTTTGTTCTTCTTTCGACAGGACAGCGTTCTCATCTGGCGTTTCCTGCCAGGCTAAAAAAGTCAAACAAAGCTTTCTGTCCGCGTTTATTATTGATTATTTCTGAGACAACTTGTCACCATGTGATTATTGCGCTCTTGAGCAGTAAGTGGGGTTCGGTTATCCACACAGCCATGCTTGGCAGGCCCATATTATGTATGATTTCTTTTAGGGGAGATTACCAGTACAGTTCCAATCTCCTGTAGCTATGCTCCTCTTTTTCTCAGGACGCACCAGACCAGGCCGCCCAGGAGTTCACCTGTTTACATGGGCCAGTCAAAAAAAGGATGGTTTATCTGATCTGGATTAATACAACCACCCTGCCCCTTGTTCGGTAATGTTGGCATAGGTTCTATGCCAGATACCCAGTGCAGTTCTGTGGGGGCTGTTCCAGTCCACACGAGATCTGTGCATGGTCCACACAGTTTGCAACTTTGGAATTTACTAAATAGATTTTTCTCAGTGTGCGTTTGAACCCCACCTATGTGGATTGTTCTTACTGCTGCTGATAATATTAAATAGTTTTGGCCAAAGGCATGTTGATGGGAATTCCCAACAGGGAGGTGAGTTGTCTCCTTCTCTAGCTATGCAATTACTGCCCAACTCATGACGGTTAATTTAGGACCCCGACAAATTGCCAGTGTTGTAGGTTTCTGGATGGGAATCATAGTTAGGAAACTGACAGTGGCCATTATCTCGGGCTTCTCAAGCCATGGTCACCCATAGTGATTCCCCCACATAAATAAAAAGAAGAAAAAAACATTGAGGAAATGGACTACATTTTCTTTTTATGTAACTGCAAGAACAAAATATTTGTTTCCATGAGAGCTCTGTATGGCTACATTTAGTTCATCTGGAGGTGTGCAAATACTGGTTTTCGAGAGCACATTTTTCCTCTCCTCTGCTAAAATACTTACCGAGGGGGATCCAGTTTGAGCTATGTTGATCCCTAGAGTAAACATGTTTCCCTTTTCCCACCTGAGGCTATGGGACTGGTGATTATTAGTTCTACGTGGTTAGGTGGCCACCATGCACGAGTAATCACCCTTTCCTTTCTGAAGTCATTGCTGTCTATTTTTATTCTTTTCCCAGGTAGCCCCAAATGACACAGACCAGTAATTTACATGCTTTATCACCAGGCAACTCGCGGCCAAATACATACTTATTCTCGCTGGATAAAACTTTTTCCCCCGATCTAGAGAGTCGCATTGCTAATCCTTGCTGACTGCCTATCATGGCCCAACCCCAACATCCAAAATTTTAAGATAAGATTATGTGTTTGGGGTTCCTTTTTCTTCTGTTTTAGGTATTATTTTACTTCTAGCACTTAGAAAAGGACCAGTTATTAATCTTATTTCAAAGACTGTGGTCGTAGGAGATTCAGGTGTGTTATAGCACACATCAGGTCATTTGTTTCCTGGGCTGCACACTGCATACCGAGTGGAGTTATACAGGCAAGATTCTTTAAAATTTTCTAGGCATTTACCATAGCTATAAAACAGAAAGACTTTTAACTTCTTGCCTACTTCAGTAACATGATGAAAACACTGGGAAGAATCCTTCAAGTGGGGAAAAACAGTCTTTATTATACAAGTGCAAATTTTAAGGAGAATAAGTCCCATGATGAGTTTTCTCATGCTTTGACCATGTATAGACCAGTCAGCTTTAGGTGTGACTGGAGTAAGTCTTGTCGTCTTTCTGTGTCACTTTGCAGGGGTTGTCAGGGCTCAGTTTCACCTCCCAAGTCTCAGACACTGCAGGCATTATACAACTGTGATGGATCCAGACTGAGATTCCTTCTTCCTTCCCAGTGCTGGAAGTGATCAAAATGATGGTCTGGGGTGCTTTCCACCATGGTCATAGTGGACTACACTCCAGTCCTCAATCCACACATGATCACCTGGGGAGAAGGGGTGAACTGAGGGTAATAAACTAATAGGGCCACTTTCATTTCCCCAGATTGAAATTGTTAGTGTAATTTTTACCAGATCCTGTAGTTGTTGCTCTAACTCTACTTCATCTAACTCTTGAACAATGCCTGGGAGTTCCCATAATATGGGAGGGGACCTATGATGTAATATTTCGTGAGGGAAATATCCTGTTCCTTTAGAAGGAGTACATCTTACCTTAAAAAATACCATAGGGAGAGCCTGTAACCATTTTAATCCTGTTTCCTGGCACACTTTCCCTAAGCTATAATAGTTGGATTAATTCACTACACCTTTCTGGAACTCTGAGGTCAGTAGGCTGCATGTAGTTTCCTTGTGATCTGCAATACCTTTGCTGTGTTCTGCACCAAGTCAGTCACAAATGCCTGACAGTTGTCTGAACTGATTCTTAGGGGCAGTCCAAATCTAGGACTAAGGTCTCAAATAAGTACATGGGTTATTTCCCGAGCTTTTTCCGTTTGTGTTGGGTAAGCCTCTACCTGCCCAGAGTAGGTAAACCCAAGAACTAGTAAAGATGTGTTACCTCCACACTTTGACATTTCCATGAATTTCGCCTGGAGATCCTCAAAAGGGGCTGTTCTATAAGCTTGTATGTTGGGTGGAAACGCTGGACCATGCTTTGCATTGTGCTGTCTGCAGGTAATACATAGCTGTGCCACCATTTTGGCAAGGGCTGACAAATATGAGACGTAGAAGTACCAGTCTAACAACTTTTCAAGTGCTTCCTGAACTAGAGGGGTGGTTTCATGCACAGTCAGAACAACTGCACCTCTTAGCAGCTGTGACATGGCTATTCTTCTCTCTGGTAACTGTATCCATCCCTCTTTTGCTGTTTGACCTCCTTCTGCCTGAAAAAAATTATTTCTCTTCTTTAGAATAAGTAGGTACAAGGTCAGATGTCTGAGGAAGCAGGGGTGGCTGAGACTGATGCCTGGTAGCAGGTAGAGGCTGCATTTAAAGCCTCTGAGTCAGCTCTGGATTTCGCTAAAACAACTGTGGTAGAAGCTCATTGGTGTCCAATGCATGCAACCCTTTGGTGGAACCATGGGACTGTCCCGTGGATCCCAGAGAGAAGGCAGGAGAGATTCCACTGCACACACACCTCCACCTGGAGGTGCACTTCTCCACTAAGTCACAGAGACTTGTCGCTAGGCAACAATGGTGTTCATTGTGACTCTGGCAAGAGCTCCCTGCTCAGGCCTGGTGCTTTGAGACTAGCACTTGCGCATTCGTGAGGCAATCTCAGGCGCCTGATTGTCAGAGCTGTCAGCCTGCATAAGCAAGAAAGATGGTACAGACAGAACTGGCCACGTATAGGGAAAAATGCTGCCTGCAATAACCTACTGCAGTACCCTAAAAGTCTTGACTTTATACCCCTTTGTGTTGCCTCAATTGCCAGGTGCCTGTGGAGAAGGAGGTATTGCGAGACTGTGAGTCTGCTGCTAGAAACTGCTCTTCTATCTCCATTTCTGAAAGATACTGTGTGAAAGAATCAGATCCCATGGGGTTGGAATAGAGTCTGGGTGAGTTGTTGAGGGTTCTTTATGTGATGGAATCATACCTAAGACCCCAGAGGCTGGTGTCCACAAAAGATGGCTGGGCTCTTGACCTCACTGCCTCCCTTCATCCTGGGCCTCTCAGGGCTCTCTGGGAAAGGCAGTAACCATGACAAAGGCAACTCCAAGGTTGAGCAGTGTTCTCTCACCTCGATCTGGCCTCACTTGTGGGGAGATGAGCTTGTGACAGTGGCTCAGAAGCCATCTGTGGTGATGGCAACCCTTAAAATGGTGCCCAGTAGTCATTTTGACAGGCAATGTGGAATCCCCAGGAAAACAAAGGAAAATCAATGCTTGCCTGAGAGAATGAGCTGCCTTGTGCTGGAGTCCAAGCAATGTTCAATGACTCTTATCAGAGGGCCCAAAAATCCTCCTGCAAAGTGCAAACTGCCTCAGACCCCACGTGTCCCAGACCCACAACCTGGTTCAGTCAGTACATCTGAAGTCCCTTGTACTCTCTGAATCCCTGGAAGCTAAAAGATCTGTGGTGAGAGGCAGTCACATTCAGCAACAGCCCAATGAAAGAGCCATGCGACAATGAGAAAGGGCTTGCAGATGAAACGAAACAGAGCCTAGATTACCAGGCAAATATTAGACACTGTTGCCTGCCTCTCCTCTTACAGGAATCATGCTACCCTCTGATAGAAGTGAGAGAACAAGAGTTTCCCTGTTGGTGGCTGTGTGGGAATTTACGATTTTAAAACTATCAAAGCTGTGCAGCAATTAAAACCTGACAATGTTTAGAAGAAAACACTCATGCAATAGATTCCCAAGAGGGTAATCCTTCTTGAACTGGGAAACATTTTGTGTGGAAGACAGTGAGCCAGACCAAGGAGACCCTAATGTGATGAAGAACATGGAAGTCAGAAAGTGAAGAGGCTACTGTGGAGACCACATTCCACCCAGCATCAATCTATCACACTCCCATTTGCTGGGGATCGTGTGTTTCCTAAACAAAGGAATGAGCAACCAAGACAACACAAGACAAGGCAAACATGGTGGCTGCCCCAAATGGCATGCTCTGCTTTATTTTCTACAGTCCTTTGTGGAATGTTGCCAAGTCACAAGACACATTGTAGTTTTTCTGACCTTTCCCTGACTTTCTGGATTTTCAAGATGTTTACACATAAACAAGCCCTCAGGGTCTGCTGTTTGCAGCTGGCTCCTTTGTCCTCCCTGTTTGCAGGGAAGGAATGCCCTGCTTTGTTTGCAAGAGCAGGACTTATCGGGAATGCCCTGCGTCGTTTGCAAGATCAGGACTTGTTGGGAACATCTCATTTGCGAGCATGTAGTCCTCTACATTTCTCCTTTCTTTATTTACAAGTTTGAATTTCTTTTAAAACCATCATTACATGTTGGGCTCGCTGGGATTTGGTGTTTGCCCTTTGGCACCTTCTCCAGCAGACTGTGAAAATGACAAAGGCAAGAACAACAATCAATACATTACTAGAAACAGAGGTCAGCAAAGTTTTTACAGGGCTCATAGGGTTCAAAGACGTCAAACTTTGCGCAATACCAGTCATCAAATCTGCACCAGTCAGCAAGGGTAACTGATTGTGAAATGTTTCAGAAATGTTCTGTGTTAATTCTTGTATTTCTAGGGAAAGATTATTTTGACCATTTAAAAGTCTCTTTATCTCAGTCCAATTATGCACAGTGCTGTTAAAAGGAACAGGAGTAATACAAAATTGGGTAGTATTCCAATCACATTTCAACAAAGCTTGGGTATTCAACACAGTTAGCTGTTCTCCTAACCAAGAAACCACTTGCTCCAGATTATCCACTCATTCAGTCAAATCAGCATCTGTGTCTCGTTGCTGCTGCCACAACAAATGTGATTGTTCATGTCATTGTTGCACAAATTCTGCATTTTGTATACTCTGGTGTAGAGCTAATCCAGGAACAGCAGTGGTGGAAGCAATTGCTACAAGTCCTATCACCACGGTCACGATGATTTCAACCATCCTCCAACTGCGGTGGACAAGATCTTGCATAAACTTGTAAATTTGAGTAACCCCAGCAGATTCACTCCAAGTACATGTTAAGTTTACAGGTAGTCAGGTTTCTTTTCTGGCTCTTAGTATATATAAGTCGGAATGAGACTCATTCCAATTATTATTCCACCAAGTAGTATTTATACAACTTAAGAATGTACAATTGTTTGTACAGTTAACTACCCCTGTATTATTGTCCCATTTAAAAATTCCTGTCAACAACAAGTAAGGCTTTCTTACACATGCAATAACGTATTTAGAAATATTTCGATGCAAAGATATATGTAAAGGGTTAGCAATATTAGTAAGATTTAAGGACATGTTTCCTGTGAAAGTGAACATTGGTTTACCAGCAGCTAGCAGCTTCCAAATATGACTTTGTATTTGTGACGTATTAGCCAAATGTGGCATGGGGGTGATAGACCACCATCATGCCAAATAATAGTTTCATTTCCATCTGCAGAAATGCTGTGATTACCTTTATGTCAACGCAGGTTCACATGGCTGAATTTAGTCTCAAAATCTCCATGTACACTCCAATCTATAACAAGGTAATTATGACTCTTCCCTACTAACAGTTAAAATGGTAAATTTTATGTTATGTATATTTTATCACAATAAAAATTACCAAATAAGAGAGAATTGGCTATTTAAACACAAATAACAATGTATTATAGGGAGTATCACCTATATAAATTGGAAAACATAAAAACATTAATATAAAGGCTGGTGATGAGAAATAGAAGTATACTAATTTAAGTATGTCATACAACACATGAAGAGGTGTAGTATCACTCAAAAGCATATTGTGATAAGAAAAGATGTATGCTACCATTAAAACAATAAAATAGTTAAAGCTAATAAGTCTATAAAGAAGATAAAAATAGATCATAAAAATACTCAACTAATTCAAATCAATCCACTTAATCTAAGTTAAACCAATTAATCTAAAAAAAAAAAAAAGGCAAGGAGGAAAAAAGGAACAAAGAACAGGTGGAACAAATAAGAAACAAATGCCAATGTGACAGAGTGAAAGTTAACCATTACAGATAAATAATGTAAATAAGAATAGTTCAAATAGCCCCATTAAAAGGCAGACTCTGTCAGATTGGATTAAAAATGCAAGACAACTTTGTGCTGCCTGCAAGAGATGCATTTAAAAACATATAAACACTAATAGGTTAAAAATGATTTTTTTTTCTTAAGGTCAGGCTGCTCTCAAACTCCTGGGCTCAGGTGATCCACCTGCCTTGGTCTCCCAAATTGCTGGGATGACAAGTGTGAGCCATGGGGCCTGGCCAAATAGTCTGAGTTTTGACAAGGGTATGCCATTGATGACACTAGTCAAGAGGAAGCTGGAGTGGCTGAGCAGTTCCCTGAGAGCCAAAACCCAACTGTGTGTGAGAGTTGAGAGTTTTCAGCCATTACAAAGGCCTTACCACGGGTTTTGTTCCATGGGTCCTGTCCGCCCAGCCTCAGTGCACAGTCTGAGCTCTATAGGCTCCTAGGAGAGTTGTATCAAAGACTCATTTCCCCCACACTCATGTTCTTACACATCCCTGGATTCCCAGCCCAGATACTTTCATGCAGAGGTCCCCCGATCAGGGAGTCCCTGGCAGAGGTCTTTCTTGGCTGCCTCTACTGAGGCCATTTTTTGGGGGTTGCTGAATATGACATGCTTTTCTCCATTCTTTCTTCTTCTTCTTCCTCCTCCTCCTCCTCCCTCCTCCTCCTCCTCCTCCTCCTCCTCCTCCTTCTTCTTCTTCTTCTTCTTCTTCTTCTTCCTCCTCCTCCTCCTCCTCCTCCTTTTTTTTTTTTGAAATGGAGTCTTGCTCTGTCAGGTGGGATGGAGTGCAATGGGCGATCTCGATTCAGTGCAACAACCTCCGCATCTATGGTTCCAGTGATTCTCCTGCTTTAGCCTCCTGAGTAGCTGTAACTACAGCACGTGCCACCACACCCAGCTTATTTTTTTATTTTTTATTTTTAGTAGAGACATGGTTTCACCATTTTGGCCAGGATGGTCTTGAACTCCAGACCTCATGATCCACCCACTTTGGCCTCCCAAAGTGCTGGGATTACAGGTGTGAGCCACTGTGCCCAGCTACTTTTCTCCATTATAACTCAATATTCAGTATCTTCCACTCCTAGCCTTCCCCAAACTCCCACCCTTCACTGCAGAGTCCATAAATTCCCACCAAAAGCGAAATAGCAGGAGCCTCATGTTTGGCAACCCCTATTGAAGCAGGGAAATGATTACCCTCATACCCCAAACTCCCCTCCTCTGAGCTGCTCAGAAAACATGGGGAAAACATGGAACATTCTGGGACCTGGCACTTCTTCCTGTTTTGCTTCTTGTTTATATTATTGTACAAGTGAATAAAATCTTGCTTTTTTTTTTTTTTTTTTTTTTTTAGTTTGATTGCTTTCCTTACTGACCACCTTAAAACCTGGCAGCTCAGCTCTCTCTACAGCTCAGCTCTTGACAGAGGCTATATTAATATAATGAAAGTAAATCTGAGAGTGAAAAATGTTACCATAGACACAGTCATTTCATAATGACAAATTAGTCAATTAATGAAAATGTGACAATCCTAAGTGGTTATGTACTTCATAATAGAGCTTTGAAATACATGAGTCAAAAACTGATAGACTGCAAGGAGAAATAAACACATCCATAATTGTAGTTGGGAATTTCAACAACCCTTTCTCAATAATTAATTGAACAAGTGGACAGAAAATCAGCAAGGCTATAACAGATTTGAATGACACTATCAAACAACTCCTAACTGATATTTTCACAACACTCCACCCAACAGCAGAAGACTACATATTAGTTTCAAGTACACATGGGCCATTTATTAAGACCAACTATATTCTGAGCCATAAAACAATTCTCAGAATTTGTAAAAAGATTCAAGTCATACAAATATGTTCTTTGACCCAATGAAATCAAATTAGAAATTAGTAGAAGAGGGATAACTGGAAAATACCCAAATATCTGCAAACTACATAACATGCTTCTAAATAACTCATAGTACAAAGAAGAAATCAAAAGGGAAATTCCAAAATATTCTTAACTGAATGAAAATGAAAATACAGCACATCAGAATATCTGGGATGCCGGTAGTGGAACTGTAAAGCACCAAATAACTATTTTACAAAAAAAGAAATGACTCACTCATGGCAATGACCTCAGGATCCATCTCAAGAAATAAATAATAAAAAGAAGAGTGAACATTAAACTCAAAGGAAGCAAACAGTAGGAGATAATAAAGATGAAAAGGGAAATCAATAAAATATAAGACAGAAAAACAATACAGAAAATCAACAAAAATAAAGCTGATACCTTGACAAGAAGAAAAAAAAAAAAAAAAAAAAACGGAGCAGGGCGCAGTGACTCACGCCTGTAATCTCAGCACTTTGGAAGGTTGGCGCAGGTAGATCACCCAAGGTCAGGAGATCGAGACGAACCTGACCAATGTGGTGAAACACTATATCTACTGAAAAATGCAAAAATTAGCTGGATGTGGGAGCACACACCTGTAATCCCAGCTACTCAGGATGCTGAGGCAGGAGAATAATCTGAACCTGAGAGGTGGAGAAGGTTGTCCCATTGAGCCAAGATAACTTCATTGGACTCCAACCTGGGCAACAAAAGTGAATCTCCATCTCAGAGAGAGAAAAAAAAGAAAAAGAAAAAAAAGAAAATGGATAAATCTTGAGAGAGACTGATTAGTAAAAAAGAGAGATAAAAATTTTCATATCAGGAATGAGAGAAAGGGTATCAGAAGTTTCTAAGATATTAAAAGGATACAAAGGAATATCATTTAAAAATTATGCATATAAATTTTACAATGGAAATGAAATTAACACATTTCCTAAAACACATAAAATTTCAAAGCTCAGTCACAAACAAACGTTCAATAGTTTTATATGTTTTAGAAAAATTCAATATAGGCTGCACACGGTGGCTTACGCCTGTAATCCCAACATTTTGGGAGGTTGAAATGGGTGGATCACATGGATCTGGAGTTTGAGACCAGCCTGACTAACATGGCAAAACCCCGTCTCTACTAAAAATTCAAAAAAATTAGCTGGGCATGGTGGTACACACATATAATCCCAGCTACAAGGGAGACTGAGGCAGGAGTATCGTTTGAACCCAGGAGATGGAGGTTACAGTGAGCCAAGATCACACCACTGGGCTCCAGCCCAGGTGACAGAGAGAGACTTCACTTCAGAAAATAAATAAATATATAAATGAAAATAAATTTTAAAAATTTCAATTTGTAGTTAGAAATCTTCCCATAAAGAAAATTCAAGACCCAGATAGCTTTGCCAGTGAATTCTACCAAACATTTAATGAAGAAATAATACCAATTCTATCCAAACTATCCCAGAGAATTTAAAAGGTGAGAATACTTGCAAGAGAGCAGAATTGACAACTCCTATTGTCAAGTGGACCTTGGTCTAGCAGTAGCGTCAGTGTCAAGGAAAAACACCCACTATTTAGCAGGCTGGGAAAGGAAGCCTAGCTTTCCCCAGAGTAGTTCAGAGAAGACTCTATTTCTCCATCTCTTGTGGAGGGCCTGACATTAGTCAGGCCTGCCCACAGTTATCCAGAGGCCTAAGCGTCTCCCTTTGATGCTGTGCTTCAGTGATCACACTTCTACTCTGCTTTCATGTTCCATCCTGTACACCTGGCTCTGACTTTTAGATAATAGTAGCAAATTAGTGAAAGTACTAAAAGTCACTGATATGCAGAAATAATGGCATAAGCTGTCTCTCTCTCCTCTCTTTCTCTCTGCCTCAGCTGCCAGACAGGGAAAGGTCCCCCTGTCCAGTGGACACGTGACTCATGTGACCTTGTCAACCTTTGGAGATGAGTCAAACTCCTTACCCTTCACATTTTGCCTTGTGTCCAATAAATAACAGCACAGCCAGGCATTTAGGGCCACTACCAGTCTCCATGTCTTGGTGGTAGTGGTCCCATGGGCCCAGCTGTCTTTTCTGTTAACTCTTTGTCTTGTGTCTTTATTCCCACAATCTTTCATCTCCACACATGGGGAGAAAACCCACTGACACTGTGGGGTTGGACCCTACCGTCAGTGAGGGTGTTGCCAAAGGAGATTAACATTTGAGTCAGTAGACTAGGAGAGGCAGACTGGCCCTCATTCTGAGTGAACACAATCTAATCAGCTGCCAGCACAGCTAGAATAAAGCAGGTAGAAGAACATGGAAGAACTAGACTTGTTGAGTCTTCCGGTTTTCATCTTTCTCCTATGCTGGATGTTTCTTGTCCTCAAACATTGGACTCTGGATTTTTCAGCTTTTGAATCTCGGGCTTAACATCAGTGGTTTGCTAAGGGCTCTCAGGCTTTCAGCCACAGACTAAAGGCTGCACTGTTGGCTTCCCTACTTTTGAGGTTTTGGGGCTCAGACTGGCTTTCTTGCTCATCAGTTTGTTGACGGCCTATCATGGGACTTCACTTTGTGATCATGTGAGTCAATACCCTTTAATAAACTCTCTTTCATATATACATCTATCCTAATAGTTCTGTCCCTCTGGAGACCCCGGAATAATACAGCATCTATGAAAAATCTATAGCTAACAACATACTTAATGATAAAAGACTGAATGCATTTCCTCTGTAATCAGGACTAAGACAAGGATGTCTGCTTTCACCAGTTGTGTTCAACCTTGTGCTGGAGATTCTGGAACATATTATCAGACATTTAAAAAAAATGCATCCAGAATGGAAGAAATAAAACTGTCTTTATAAATAGTCAACATGACCATCTATGTAGAAAATCTAACAGAAACCACAAAAATGTTACAAGGAATAATTTGATATTAACTAATGTTTATGATAAAATATCAATATAAAAATCAATTGTGTTTCTACAGACTAGAAAAGAACAATCAGAAGTTGAAATTTTAAAAATATTTTGAATAACATAAAAATATAAAATACTTAGGGATAAATCTGATATAAGATGTGAAAGACTTGTACACTATATACATTGCCAAGAGAAATTAAAGACCTATATAAATGGAGAGATATACCATGTTTATGGATTAAAAAACTCATTATTGTTAATATGCCAATTATCTCCAAATTATGGATTCAATGGAATCACAATCAAAACTATAACAGACACTCTATAGAAACTGACATGATGATTCTAAGATTAATATGGAAATAAAAAAGACCTATCACAGATGAAACAATTTGGGAAAAGAAAAACTAAATGGATTAACAGTATCTCATTTCAAGACTTATTATTAAGCTACAGTAACCAAAATAGTGGGTACTGACATCACAATAGATAAGGGATATCATTAAAAATATAGAGACCCAGAAAGTGACCTACACATATATGGACTGTGTGTGTGTGTGTGTGTGTGTACACAAATGTGCAAATACAATTAAGTTGAGAAAGGATAGTATTTTCAACAAATGGTGCTAGAATAATTGGTTACCATAGGCAAAATCCATACTTCACACTATACATAAAAATGAACTGAAAAATGGGTCACAGGCCTAAGTTAGAAACCAAAAACTGTAACATTTCTAGAAGAAAATCTTTGTGACTTTGCACTGGGCAAAGATTTCTTAACTATGACACCAAAAGCATGATCCATAAAAGAAGAAACTGATAAACTGGATTTTATCAAAATTTAAAACTTCTATTCTTCAGATGACACTATTAAGAAAATGTGAAAACAAGCCAGACTGGGAGAAAATATTTGTCTGATAAGAGTCTTCATTCAGAGTTATAAAGAACCCTCAAAACTCAGGTAGAAAAATAATAAAACAATAGGCAAAAGATTTGAACAGACACTTCCACAAAGATGGGAAATAACCACATGAAAAGATGTTCCACAGGCAACCCACAGAATGGGAGAAAATTTTTGCAATCTACTCATCTGACAAAGGGCTAATATCCAGAATCTACAAAGAACTCAAACAAATTTACAAGAAAAAAAAAAACAACCCCATCAAAAAGTGGGCAAAGCATATGAACAGACACTTCTCAAAAGAAGACATTCATACAGCCAACAGACACATGAAAAAATGCTCATCATCACTCACCATCAGAGAAATGCAAATCAAAAACCACAATGAGATACCATCTCACACCAGTTAGAATGGCAATCATTAAAAAAAAAATCAGTAAACAACAGGTGCTGGAGAGGATGTGGAGAAATAGGAACACTTTTACACTGTTGGTGGGATTGTAAACTAGTTCAACCATTATGGAAAATACTATGGTGATTCCTCAAGGATCTAGAACTAGAAGTACCATATGACCCAACCATCCCATTACTGGGTATATACCCAAAGGATTATAAATCATGCTGCTATAAAGACACATGCACACATATGTTTATTGCAGCACTATTCACATTAGCAAAGACTTGGAATCAACCCAAATGTCCATCTGTGACAGACTGGATTAAGAAAATGTGGCACATATACACCATGGAATACTATGCAGCCATAAAAAAGGATGAGTTTGTGTCCTTTGTAGGGACATGGATTCAGCTGGAAACCATCATTCTCAGCAAACTATCGCAAAAACAGAAAACTCAAACACTGCATGTTCTCACTCACAGGTGGGAACTGAACAATGAGATCACTTGGACTCAGGAAGGGGGACATCACACACCGGGGCCTATCATGGGGAGGAGGGAAGGGAGAGAAATTGCATTGGGAGTTATACCTGATGTAAATGACGAGTTGATGGGTGCTGACGAGTTGATGGGTGCAGCACACAAACATGGCAAAAGTATACTATGTAACAAACCTGCACGTTATGCACATGTACCCTAGAACTTAAAGTATAATAATAATAAAATAAAATAAATAAATAAATAAATAAAAAAGAAAAGATGTTCCAAATCATTAGTCGTTAGGAAAATGCAAATGAAAGGCACTATAGGCCTACAACAATAGCTAAATTTAAAAGATTGACAATACCACATGTTATCAAGGAGGTGGAGGAATTGGAACTCATATACTGTTGGAAATGAAACATTGAAAACAATGTGTGGCTACTTCTTAAAGAGTCAAATGTATACCTGCAATATGATCCACCACTTGTATGTATTTATCGAAGAGAACTACAAGCATATCATAAAAAGACTCATATATAAATGTTTATAGCAGCTTTATTTGTAAAAGTTCCAAACTGGAAACAACTCAAATGTCCTTAACATGTAACTAGATAAAGAAACTTTGGTATATTCATACAATGAATACTATTCAGCAATCAAAAGAAAGGTCTATGTATACGTATGACAATACGAATGAATGTTAAAGTAATTATGCTGAGTAAAATAAGCCAGACCCAAAAAAGTACTTACTGTATTATTACATTTTTATTAGCGTCTAGAAAATTAAAACTAATCTATATGACAGAAAGGAGATCAATGGTTGCCTGAGAAGAGGGTACACAGAGAGAGACAAGGAAAGATTACAGAATGGCACAAGGGTACATTTTGGGGTGATGCATATTGTTCACTATATTGACTGGCTTCATGGGTACATACACATGTCAAAGCTCATCAAACCATACACTAGATATATTTGCAGTTTATTTTATGTCACTTATAATTCAAAATGCTGTTAAAATTCTCCACAAATTAGGTATGGTAGGAATGTTTCTCAACATAATAAAGACCACATTTGACAAGCCCACAGCCAACATCATACTCAGAGATAAAAAACAGAAAACGTTTCCTCTATGATCTGGAACAAGGGTGTCCACACTCACCACTTCTATCATGCATAGTACTAGAGATGCTAGCTAGAACAGTTAGGCAAGAAAAAGAAAAAGAAATATAAGGTGTCCCAATCAGAAAGGAAATGTTAAAATTGTCTCTGTAGGTGACATGACCTTGTATATAGAAACTCCACCAAAAAACTGTTAGACCTAAAAAAGGAATTCAGTAAAGATGCAGGATACCAAAATCACCATAAAAAATGAATTGCATTTCTATACACCAACAACAAACTATCTGAAAAAGAAAGAAAGAATAGCATCTTACAATAGCATCAAACACAATAAAAATACTCAGGAATAAATTTAATTAAGAAGTTTAAATACTGATGTATTGACAACTATAAAACACTGAGAAAATAAATTGAAGATGACACAAATAAAAAGAAAGATATCACATGTTCTTATATCAGAATGAATATTATTAAAATGTCCATAGGACCCAAGGTGATCTATAGGTTCAATGCAATCCCTATCAAAATTCTAATGACTGCATTCTTCACAGGTAGAGAAAAAATGATTCTAAAATTCATATGGGAGTGGCACCCGAGATGGTCAAATAGGAACAGCTCCAGCCTCCAGCTCCTAGTGTGAGTGACACAGAAGATGGGTGATTTCTGCACTTTCAACTGAGGTGCAGACTGACACATCACACCTCACATGGTGGGGTACACCCTGAGACGAAGCTTCCAGAGCAAGAATCAGACAGCAACACTCGCTATTCACCAATATTCTAACTTCTGCAGCCTCCGCTGCTGATACCCAGGCAAACAGGGTCTGGAGTGGACCTCAAGCAAACTCCAACAGACCTGTAGTTGAGGGTCCTGACTGTTAGAAGGAAAACGAACAAACAGAAAGGACACCCACACCAAAACCCCATCAGTACATCACCATCATCAAAGACTAAGGCAGATAAAACCACAAAGATGGGAAAAAAGCAGTGCAGAAAAGCCAGAAATTCAAAAAATCGGAGCGCATCTCACCCTCCAAAGGAACACAGCTCATCGCCAGGAACGGAACAAAGTTGGATGGAGAATGACTGATGAGTTGAGAGAAGAAGGCTTCAGTTAATCAAATTTCTCAGAGCTAAAGAAGGAACTATGTAACCAGCACAAAGAAACTAAAAAACTTGAAAAAAAGAATGGATGAATGGATAGCTAGAATAATCAATGCAGAGAAGGCCTTAAAATAACTGATAGAGTTGAAAACCATGACACAAGAACTATGTGACAAATGCACAAGCTTCAGTAACCGACTCTATCAACTGGAAGAAAGATTATCAGTGATTGAACATCAAAAGAATGAAATGAAGGGAGAAGAGAAATGTAGAGAAAAAAGAGTAAAAAGAAATGAACAAAGCCTCCAAGAAATATGGGATTATGTGAAAAGACCAAATCTACGTCTGATTGGGGTGCCTAAAAGTGAGGGGGAAAGTGGAACTAGTTGGAAAACACTCTGCAGGATATCATCCAGGAGAACTTCCCCAACCTAGTACAGCAGGCCAAAATTCAAATTTAGGAAATACAAAGAACACCACAAAGATACTCCTTGAGAAGAGCAACTCCAAGATGCATAATTGTCAGATTCACCAAAGCTGAAACGAAGGAAAAAATGTTAAGGGCAGCCAGAGAGAAAGGTCAGGTTACCCACAAAGCGAAGCCCATCAGACTAACAGCAGATCTCTCAGCAGAAACTCTCCAAGCCAGAGGAGAGTGGGGGCCAATATTCAATATTCTTAAAGAAAAGAATTTTCAACCCAGAATTTCATATCCAGCCAAACTAAGTTTCATAAGTGAAGGAGAAATAAAATCTTTTACAGACAAGCAAATGCTTAGAGATTTTGTCACCATCAAGCCTGCCCTAAAAGAGATCCTGAAGGAAGCCCTAAACATGGAAAGGAACAACCGGTACCAGCCATTGCAAAAACATGACAAAACATAAAGTCCACTGATGCTAGGAAGAAAGTGTATCAACTAATGAGCAAAATAACCAGCTAATATCATAATGACAGGATCAAATTCACACATAACAATATTAACGTTAAATGTATTTTTATTTATTTATTTATTTTTTTTGAGGCAGAGTCTTGCTCTGTCGCCCAGACTGGAGTGCAGTGGCGCAATCTCGGCTCACTGCAAGCTATGCCTCCCGGGTCTATGCCATTCTCCTGCCCCAGCCTCCCGAGTAGCTGGGACTACAGGCGCGCGCCACCTCGCCCAGCTAGTTTTTTTTTGTATTTTTAGTAGAGACGGGGTTTCACCAAGTTAGCCAGGATGGTCTCGATCTCCTGACCTCGTGATCCGCCCGTCTCGGCCTCCCAAAGTGCTGGGATTACAGACTTGAGCCACCGCGCCCGGCCGTAACATTAAATGTAAATGGACTAAATGGTCCAATCAAAAGACACAGACTGGCAAATTGGATAAAGAGTCAAGACCCATCAGTTTGTTGTATTCAGGAGACCCATCTCACGTGCAGAGACATACATAGGCTCAAAATAAAGGGATGGTGGAAGATCTACCAAGCAAATGGAAAACAAAAAAGCTGGGGTTGCAAACCTAGTCTCTGATAAAACAGAATTTAAACCATCAAAGATCAAAAGAGACAAAGAGGGCCATTACATAATGGTAAAGGGATCAATTCATCAGGAAGAGCTAACTATCATAAATATATACACACGCAATACGAGAGTACCCAGATTCATAAAACAAGTCCTTAGAGACTAGCAAAGAGCCTTAGACTCCCATACAATAATAACAGGAGACTTTAATACCCTCCTGTCAATATTAGACAGATCAATGAGACAGAATGTGAACACGGATATCCAGGAATTGAACTCAACTCTGTACCAAGTGGACCTAATAGACATCTACAGAACTCTCCACCCCAAATCAACAGAATATACATTCTTCTCAGCACCACATCGCACTTTTTCCAAAATTGACCACATAGTTGGAAGTAAAGCACTCCTCAGCAAATGTAAAAGAACAGAAGTTATAACAAACTGTCTCTCAGACCACAGTGTAATTAAACTGGAACTCAGAACTGAGAAACTCGGTCAAAACAGCTCAACTACATGGAAACTGAACCACCTGCTCCTGAATGACTACTGGGTACATAATGAAATGAAGGCAGAAATAAATATGTTCTTTGAAACCAATGAGAACAAAGATACAACATAGTAGAATCTCTGGGACACATTTAAAGTAGTGTGTAGAGGGAAATGTATAGCACTAAATGCCCACAAGAGAAAGCAGGAAAAATCTAAAATTGACACCCTAACATCACAATTAAAAGAACTAGAGAAGCAAGAACAACCACATTCAAAAGCTAGCAGAGGACAAAAAATAACGAAGATCAGAGCAGAACTGAAGGAGATAGAGACAAAAAACCCTCCAAAAATCAATGAATCCAGGAGCTGGTTTTTTGAAAAGAACAACAAAATTGATAGACCGCTAGCAAGACTAATAAAGAAGAAAAGAGAGAAGAATCAAATAGATTCAATAAAAAATGATAAAGGGGATATCACCACTGACTCCACAGAAATACTAACTACCATCAGAGAATACTATCAACACCCCTACGCAAATAAACTAGAAAACCTAGAAGAAATGGATAATTTCCTGGACACTTAAACTCTCCCAAGACTAAACCAGGAAGAAGCTGAATCCCTGAATAGACCAATAGCAGGCTCTGAAATTGAAGCAATAACGAATAGCTTACCAACCAAAAAAAGTCCAAGACCAGATGAATTCACAGTCGAATTCTACCAGAGGTACAAGGAGGAGTTGGTACCATTCCTTTTGAAACTATTCTAATCTATCGAAAAAGAGGGAATCCTCCCTAACTCATTTTATAAGACAAACATCATTCTGATACCAAAGCCTGGTAGAGACACAACAAAAAAAGAGAATTTTAGACCAATATCCCTGATGAACATCAATGCAATAATCATAAATAAAAGACTGGCAAACCAAATCCAGCAACATATCAAAAAACTTACCCACCACAATTAACTGGCCTTCATCCCTGGGATGTAAAGCTGGTTCAACATACGCAAATCAGTAAATGTAATCCAGCATATAAACAGAACTATAGACAAAAACCACATGATTATCTCCATAGATTGCAGAAAACACCTCTGACAAAATTCAACAGCCTGTCATGCTAAAAATTCTCAATAAATTCAGTATTGATGGAATGTATCTCAAAATAATAAGAACTATTTACGACAAACCCACAGCCAATATCATAATGAATGGGCAAAAATGGCAAGCATTCCCTTTGAGAACGGGCACAAGACAGGGAGGCCCTCTCTCACCACTCCTATTCCACATAGTGTTGGAAGTTCTGGCCAGGGCCATCAGGCAATAGAAAGAAATAAAGGGTATTCATTAGGAAAAGAGGAAGTCAAATTGTCCCTGTCTGCAGATGACATGATTGTATACTTAGAAAACCCCATTGTCTCAGCCCAAAATCTACTTAAGCTGATAAGCAACTTCAGCAAAGTCTCAGGATACAAAATCAATGTGCAAAAATCAAAAGCATTCTTGTACACCAGTAACAGACAAACAGAGAGCCAAATCAAGAATGAACTCCCATTCACAATAGCTTCAAAGAGAATAAAATACCTAGGAATCCAACTTAGAAGGGATGTAAAGGACCTCTTCAAGGAGAACTACAACCCACTGCTCAGTGAAATAAAAGAGAACACAAACAAATGGAAGAACATAGCATGCAAGCCAAAAGAGCAAAGCTGGAGCATCATGCTATCTGACTTCAAACTATACTACAAGGCTACAGTAACCAAAACAGCATGGTACTGGTACCAAAACAGAGATATAGACCAATGGAACAGAACAGAGTCCTAAGAAATAATACCACACAGCTACAGCCATCTGATCTTTGACAAATTTGACAAAACAAGAAAGGGGGAAAGGATTCCCTCTTTAATAAATAGTACTGGGAAAATTGACTAGCCATAAGCAGAAAGCTGAAACTGGATCTTTCCTTACTCCTTATATGAAAATTAATTCAAGATGGATTAGAGACTTAACTATTAGACCTAAAACCATAAAAAACCCAGAAGTAAACCTAGGTAATACTTCAGGACATAGGCATGGGCAAGGACTTCATGTCTAAAATACCAAAGCAACAGCAACAAAAGCCAAAACTGACAAATGGGATCTAATTAAACTAAAGAGCTTCTGCACAGCAAAAGAAACTACCATCAGAGTGAACAGACAACCTACAGAATGGGAGAAAATTTTTGCAATCTACTCAGCAGACAAAGGGCTAATATCCAGAACCTACAAAGAACTCAAACAAATTTAGAAGAAAAAAACAAACAACCCCATCAAGAAGTGGACAAAGAATATGAACAGACACTTCTCAAAAGAAGACATTCATACAACCAACAGATAACATGAAAAAATGCTTATCACTCGCCATCAGAGAAATGCAAATCAAAACCATGAGATACCATCTCACACCAGTTAGAATTGCCATCATTAAAAAATCAGGAAACAACAGGTGCTGGAGAGGATGTGGAGAATTAAGGAGCACTTTTACACTGTTGTTGGGACTGTAAACTAATTCAACCATTGTGGAAAACAGTGTGGTGATTCCTCAAGGATCTAGAACTAGAAATACCATTTAACCCAGCCATCCCATTACTGGGTATATACCCAAAGGATTATAAATCATGCTTCTATAAAGACACATGCACACGTATGTTTATTTTGGCCCTATTCACAATGGCAAACACTGGCAATCAATCCAAATGTCCATCAGTGACTGACTGGATTAAGAAAATGTGGCACATTTACACCACGGAACACTATGCAGCCATAAGAAAGGATGAGTTTGTGTCCTTTGTAGGGACATGGATGCAGCTGGAAACCATCATTCTCTGCAAACTATCACAAGAAGAGAAAATCAAACACCTCTTGTTCTCACTTATAGGTGGAAATTGAGCAGTGAGATCACTTGGACCCAGGAAGGGAAACATCATACACTGGGGCATATTGTGGGGAGGGGACGTGGGGAGGGATATCATTAGGAGATATACCTAATGTAAATGATGAGTTAATGAGTACAGTACACCAACATCGCACATGTATACATATGTAACATACCTGTACGTTGTGCGCAGATACCCTAGAACTTAAAGTATAATAATAATAAAAAAAAACAGCTGAAAGGATGTTGTTAAAAAAATAAATAAATAAAAAATAAAATTCATATGGAACCACAAAAAACCCTGGATAACAGAAGAAATCTTGAGAAACAAGAGCAAAGCTGGAGGCCTCACATTTCCTGATTTCAAACTATGTTACAAGGCTACATTAATCTAAACAGTATGGTACTGGCATAAAAACAAACACATAAACTAAAAGAACAATGTAAATTTGAACAGTAGAAGTACATTTATATGTGAATATTCTTCTGTTTCTGCCACACCTTAGACAGCAAGACCAATCCTCCTCTTTCTTCTCTTCCTCAGTTTACCCAACAGGAAGTCAAGGAGGATGAAGATCTCTCCACTTTGACTTAAAAAATAGTAAATACATTTTCTTTTCCTTACTATTTTCTTAAAAACATCATCTTTTCTATAGTTTACTTTAGTGTAAGAATACAATATATAATGCATGAAACATATAAAATACACGTTAATCAACTCTTTGCTATTGGTAAGGCTTCTGGTCAATAGTAGGCTACTAGCAGTTAAGTTTTCAGGGATTCAGAAGTTTATGCAAGAGCTGGCCACAGTGGCACACACCTGTAGTCCCAACTACTCAGGAGCCTGAGGTAAGAGGATCCCTAAAACCTAGTAATTCAAGGCCAATCTGGACAACATAATGAGACCCCATGTCTTGAGAGAAAGTTATGTGCTGATTTGTGATTATGAAGTGGTCAGTGCTCCAACTTCATGTTATTCAAGGGTCAAGAAGATATTATATGCAGAATCTAAGACAGACTTGAAGTCATCAAAACATAAGAGTACAATGGCAGTTGCCAAAGAAGGGGTGGGGGAAATGGGTAGATTTTGACCTAAGGGAACAAACTTTCAGTCATAAGATGAGCAATTTCTGAGAATCTAATGTATAGCATGGGTGATAATGTATATATTAACTTGATTGTAGTAATCATTATACAATGTATTAGGTTGGTACAAGCTAACTGCACTGGCCTAATATATGTATATCAAATAATTACATTGTACACCTTGAATATTACAATCTTCACTGATTAAATAAAAATAAAAATGGTCAGATGAGTTTAATAATTAAGAGTAAGAAAGAAGGAAGAGTCAGTTAAGATTTTGTTTGTAGTTAGAGAAGAAATAGAGCCAAATATGTAAAATGTCTTTGTTCAATTAAAAATCATTTAAAAACACTAATGTGAATGTATGCTAATTGTGCCATGGTTTTGTACAGTGTGGTAATCTACATGTTCAAATGCTACACAAATATTTAAAAAACCATTGTGAGAATATTTACAGTCTAATGCTGAGTAAAGGAGATTGAAAGATTGTGCCTAAACTAATGGGGTGACCACTTTCCTTCTTACTATTCAAACTTGTTTTGAGCAATAATTAGTAATAAAATAGGAATGGAAATATTTCAAGGCTATTAATTTTTAATCAATGACTTAAAGACAGTCACTTTTTTTTTCTAAATGATTCAAAACCTAAACAGGTGGTATGGAGGAAAACCCAGCACTTTTTAAGTTTGAATAACAGGCAATTGACCACATCAAACAAATTGATCTCTAGGTAGACGTTGAAAATCCCTCCTCTAAAATGCTTGAAACCAGAAGTGTTTTGGATTTGGCATTTTAAAAAAATATTTGCATATACATAATGGCGTATCTGGGAGTGAAACCCAAGTCTAAACATGAAATTCATTTATGTTTCATATATACCTTAGACACAGTCTGAAGGTAATTTTATACAACATTTTAAATAATTTTGTGTATGAAACAATGTGTACACTGAATCATCTGAAAGTAAACTTTCACTATATCATGTTAGCAACTCAAACTCTTTCAGATTCAGGGGCATTGTTGGATTTGGGATTTTTGAATTAGGGATGTTCAATCTGTACTGATTTTAAAAGAAGGCTTTCCCGGGAATGATGTGACCCAATAGTAATAGCAACTGCCATTAAAACCAAAAAGCTAGATTGAAATATTATCAGACTAAGTTGCCACATCACTGATTATTCACTAAAACACTTCTATTCAAAATGCCCAATTTTTTCTATTGCTGAAGGAGGACCTGAGACGAGGTATCACAAATTTACAAATGTACCACTTAAGCTTTTTAAAACTTTATTACCAGGGTCCCTGGTCCTCTGGGTGCCATGACAACTCCAACTAGAAAAATAAATGAAATTACCTTTGGCTAGAAACTGTGTTCATGTCATTCATGAGGCCCCTAGGTGTCTACTGAAGATTATATAAGCTACAGTTCACAAAATTATGTTGTATTTGTTCCATAAGCCCTATTGAACACCTGTTTTGTAGCTGGTTCCCCATGCTGGGCATACAAGAATGAATAAAACACAGTCTCTGCCCTGGAAGAATTTACAAAGAAATAATGGTTCTACAGGTGCTGAAGAACTGCAAAGAGCACGTAAATGTTAGCTTAAAGGTATTTAACACAAAACCTTTTTTATTTTATGTCTTCTGTTTTCACATTGTCATTGCAAAAAGAAAAAAAAAAAGCAACTCAATTCAGAAAAGAATAAACAAGATTATTTAAAACTCTCTGAAATCCTACCATCAAGAAACAAGCATCACTAACATTTGGTGAACATCTTTCTTAAGCATTCATGTATTAAACACATGAGAATTATATTCTAAATGCTATTTTTATAAACTCAGCACTATTTTTCAACATTCCCTTTCCTAAGCAGCAGCATGTAGTAGATCTCATGAGACACTGCATCTTATTTTAAAGTGATGTCATCTATGGATTGGCCTGTAATAAAAGTTTGCAGAATCTAACTCAAGCCACCTATGTTCATTCACCTCCACCTTATCTTGCAGGTGCTGCCTCTTATCCCAGTGTGCAAGGAACCTTGACCTTACAATTAAAAGGCCTTGATTCTGGTGCTGACGATGTTCTGACCCTTGGCCATCCCTTAAACCTCTCTAAGTTCCAATGTTCTCTTCTGTAAAATGAGGGTTGTAAATATTTGCACTGGTAGTCTTCTTCCCACTGGCTATTCCCTCTACCAAAAACTGGGCTGCTTGACCTCCAGGAATCTACAGGCCAGTAGGGGAGACAGGTAAGAAAAAAATGAAATTGCAAAACACTGTCAAGGGCTACCTCTACTCTAAAATCCTAACAGTTCGCTCTCAAATTAGTATCTAGAGTGACTCTTTAAATACATTAATCAAATCTTGTCACTTGTATTAGTCTGTTCTCATAATGCTAACAAAGACTGGGTAATTTATAAAGAAAAAGAAAAAGAGGTTTAACGGACTCAGTTCCACCTGGCTGGGGAGGCCTCACAATCATGGCAGAAGGCAAAGGAGGAGCAAAGGTATGTCTTACATGGTGTCAGGCAAGACAGTGTGTTCATGGGAACTGCCCTTTATAAAACCATCATATCTCATGAAACTCATTCACCATCATGAGAACAGCATGGGAACAACCTGTCCCCAGGATTCAATTACCTCCCACCAGGTCCCTCTCCTGATACATAAGGATTATGGAAGCTACATTTCAAGATGAGATTTCAGTAGGGATACAGCCAACTGGTCTACTCAAAAATATTTCAGTGGCTATGAACTCATTCAGAGTGAAATCCAATGTGCTCACTATGATCTCTGAGGGCATTTGTGATCTGGCCACCCATTACCAATCTGTCCTCACTCCTGCCACTGTGTTCCTCCCTCACCCCACCTCAGCCACACAGACAACCTTGCTGTTCCTCAAGACTGCTAGGCACGCTTTTTCCTCAGACCCTTTCCACTGGCTGTCTCCATTGTCTGCAATGCTCTTCCCCAAGATATCAGTATGATTTCCTACTTATCCTCTTTCAAGTCTTTGCTTATTTGTAACTTTCTGAGTAAGGCCAGCTGTGACCATTCTATTTAAAATGGAAACCCCACTCTGCTGAAGCCATCTGGATCTCCCTTGCCACCTTGCTCTAGTACTACTTCCTAACCTTCCATATGTGTCACTCCTTATTCTCCTTATTATCTTTCTCCTTGACTAGAACACAAGCACTACAAGGGCAAACATTTTTGTATGCTTTGTTTCCTGATGCTTCTGTCTTAAATGATGTCTAGTGTAGTAGATGCCAAACAAATGTTTGTCGAATTGGATAGAGTTGAACAGAGAATGGAAGGTGGGAAGACTGCCTCATCACACAACTCTGGTGGCACCTTTCACATGGTAGTTCACATGATGGCATCTCCTGGAATTGTGTAACTGCACAGGCTTCACAGCTGTGTGGCAACCCTAACAGCAACTATGGAAGTACTTTGTGAGAGTAAGAATTGAACAAAAATATTTTTTTCTAGTAATGAAAAAAAATATATACATATAAGGAAAACAATCATCTCAAATTCTTCCATCTAGTGATACCTTCATTAATATTTGCTGAACATCCTTCTAGACACTTCTGCACTGATATTTATACATACAAATCTTCATTTTGCATGTGACATCATATCATAAATGCTATACTAACATCTGCTTTTATTTTTACCCAGTATTATACTACAGTGAGCTGTGTCAGTAAATATAAATCCATATCCTCTCTTTAAACAAGCGGTCTGCAAATTAAGGCTCATAAGCCAAATCCATCCTTTTTTGTAAATAAACAAAGTTTTATTGGAACACGAACGTGCTGATTCCTTTCTGTACTACCTATGGCTGTTTCTGTGCTACTATGGCAGAACTGATTATTTCTGACAGAAGCCATCCACAAATCTACAATACTATCTACTCTTTTCCAGGAATGTTTGCCAGCCCTGCTTCAAAGCTGAGTATTAAGTGGTATGAAAACACTCTATTTCAATTATTCCTCTATTAGAACATATTTACCTTGTTCCAATTTTTTTGATGAATAGGTTGTATATACATATTTCGACTTAGGTCCAGTATATTACTTTAGGACAACTTCCTAAAAGTGGATTGGCTGGACCAGACATGAACTCTGTAAATGTTCTTGATTCACATGATTAGAATGCCCACAGCATGGAACCCTCACCTATTTCTGGACTTTTGTATTTTCTTTGTGTAGTTCGGTTTTGTTTAATTGACTCAAGTAAAATTAGAGTTTGTGTGAACTCAACTAAGGGTATCAGGAATTTCTATCCACAATCCAGCCAGTACTTTGCCAGAGGCCAAGAGAGATCCTGCAGCTCCAAAGAGGCCAGGGATCTGTTGAGGAATGGAGAAAGGCAGAGGCTAAAAACTTAGAAGAGAGCAGCCAGGGATGATGCAGGATCCTTTGACCATGCCAAAAGATCTGAACTCTGGGCCACATCTTTCCTTTCGACCCCATCCAGATATCAAGAGTTTAGGCATCAGTGCTCCACACCGCTGTAGCTTTTCTTCTCCTTCTGTGTGCCTGTAACTGTGTCTCATTAGATTCCTCTGAACTTTGTTATTATCTAGGAAATAAATACAACCAACTTTTTGTCTATTTCCCAATTGTTATGACTGGTGGGAATAATCAGCATAAAATAAAACTGACAACATGATAAAATACATGGCAACATTGCTATTAATTAAAAATGGACAGAAGACCCACATCCTTTTAGTAAAATGTATTCAAATTTTATTGTTGTTTTTATTTTTTATTTCAATAACTTGAGGGGTTCAAGTGGTTTTTTGTTACATGGATGATTTGTATAGTGGTGAAGTCTGAAACTTGAGTGCAACCATGACCTGAGTAGTGTATATTATGCACAATATATAGTTTTTCAGTCTTCATGCCTCACCCACCTTCTCCCCTTTTGATTCTCCGATGTCCATTGTGTAACTCTGAAATGTCTTTGTGTCCTTCTAGCTTAGCTCTCACTTAATAACTGAGAACACACAATATTTGGATTTCCATTCTTAAGTCACTTCATTTAGAATAATGGCCTTCAGTTCCATCCAAGTTGCTGCAAAAGACATTTTCTTGAAAAAATTTAGACTTGCAAAATTTGATATCAGGGAGATTTGGATTTGGAAAACAAAAGCAAAAATGGTAGTGGTTGAAAGTAAGGAAGGAAAAACTAATGTGATACAAAAAAAACTGACCAATGAATCTAATTTGTGTAAAAACAGTGAAAATAAGGAAATAATTCCAGTGAAAAGAAATTTCAGTGAAATAAAAATAAACACAACAAACATGGAAAGTGGCTTTGCTATATGGTACAACATACAGTCAAGGGATTAAGTTGGCTTGAGATTATGCTGGAAAATATTTTCTTCATGAAAAGTCACCTATGCTGGGGATGAAATTTCTTTAAACCAAGAGCTAGACAAATATCTTTCTATGCATTATTGGACTTTTCTTTAAACCAAGAGCTAGATAAATAACTTTCTACTCATTATTGGTCAATTTTTCAAACGAATTTTGGGGTCTCTGAAATCACTAAAGCCCCAGTAAAAAGGAAAATGGAATCTCCCATCAGTTGTTGTATGCAGAACCTCTTTTGTAAGCAAGTGACAGCCAACGTTAACTCTTCTCACACTGACCTTACCGTTTCTTAGAATATTTTTAAAAATTCTGCACAGAAATTAAGTATTATGTACTTATTTCTAACAATTGTGGGGAGGCAAACATTACTGTACCATTTCAAAGTCTTTTTCTAGTGTACATTTCATAGCAAGTAAGATTTTGGTTTGATTACATAAATTTACATGTGAGTTTTGTTGGGTTTATAAGCCATATTATTTTTTACCCATCTACTGTATTTTTTAATGGGCTTTTGGTGAGGATTTTATAATGTTATGCTAGCTTGTCTTATTTTTATTAGAATATGCTGTTTATTGAAGATTTCCTATATCAGAGAAACAAAGGAGAAAAATAAAATACAAAAATTAGAAATCAGTCATGGCCTCTATGGAGTTCTGTCACCAATGTGCAAATACCAGAAGTAAATGATTTTTGTTTTATTGTTATTGGTATGGCTCACATGGTGACTTCATTTAAAGACACTGTCCCCAAAGTCGAATTATGTATGAAAGCAAATACGGGAGACAGGAAGCAGGAAAGGAAAAGAGCAAAATCAATAAAGCGACATCTCAAGCACCATGAATGATCCTGTTATTTATTCCCTCTCATCAGGGCTGACTCAAGGACAGGACTGCAAAATACAGAGAAAGATCAATTAAAAACTAAACTGTCTGAAATGACTGTGGTCACACGGGGGAAATTTTCTTAAGAGAAAAAACGAACTTGTTAGCTTCTTGAGGGCAGAAATATTATTGTAGCATCTAGCGTAGTTCTTTTTGAATAAATGAATGGGTGAGGAAAAAAATAATGCACAAATGAAAATACGTCATGATTTACAAACTTGGGACTTGTCTGTCTAGTCTTGCTCAGTGGTTCTCAACTTTGATTGCACATTAGAATCATTTAGAGTTATTTTTTCTTCACTTTTTACTGACGTATTATATGTATTATATACAGAAAAGGACACATTTCTAGGGGAGCTTTTAGAAACTGGTAATGACCCTCAGGCCGAGCGTGGTGGCTCACTCCTGTAATCCCAGTACTTTGGGAGGCTGAGGTGGGCGGATCACCAGCTAAGGAGATGAAGACCACCCTGGCTCTAACACAGTGAAACCCCGTCTCTACTAAAAACACAAAAAATTAGCCAGGCGTGGTGGTGGGTGCCTGTAGTCCCAGCTGCTCATGAGGCTGACGCAAGAGAATAGGGTAAACCCAGGAGGCGGAACTTGCAGTGAACCAAGATGGCGCCACTGCACTTCAGTCTGGGAGACAGAGTGACTCCGTCTTGGGGGAAAAAAAAAAAAAAAAGATTTGGAAATTTCTTATAAAGTTAAACAGACACTTACCATATGACCCAGCAATTCCACTTCTATGCATTTACCCAAGAGAAATGAAAACATATCTCCACACAAAGACTTACAGGAATGTACATGGAAACTCTACTCGTAAGTCAATGCGTGGACACAGTCCAGATACCCATCAACAGGTAAATGGTTAAACAAAATGTGGTACCTCCATACAATGAAATACTAATCAGTAGTAAAAAAGAATAAACTATGGATATATGTAACAATATGATGACTCTCATAAACATGCTGTTTATTGTTAGTGAAAGAAGCCAGACTGTTAGATTCTGTTTATATGAAATTATCAAATAATCACCATTAATCTATAGTACCAGATCAGGGGTTGCCTTGGATTAAATGTACAGTATTTGAGGATGATAGAAACATTCTATACTTGATTAGAATGGTGTTTATAGGGAGGATACTTATCAAAATTCATTGAACTGTATACTTAAATGCATTTTGTTGTATATAAATCACTACCTTGGAAGGATGGATTAAAAAAAAAAAAAACACTGACACTGAGACTCCACCTCAGACCTATTAAATTAGAATCTCTAATGGAATCCAGACATTAGACCTATTTAACAGAGCTCTCTGAGTTGTCTGATGTGTAGGAAGGGGTGAGAACCAGTGTCCTTAATTTAAGAGAATATCAGGAGAAAATAAAACAACAAAATAATTTTTTAAAGAGTGACATGAAGGATCACGGATGATTTTCATTTTCTTCTTTTAGCTACTCTTTATTTTTGGATTTTTTCCATCATGAATTACATGCATAATTTTAAAAGACAGTGTTATTTTATCTATCTATTCTATTCCTCTCATCCTCTCCAATTTTGTCCTATCATTCATTTTGGTTCAAAATCACATATGTTCAGATAAGCCATTATCTGACATTCATTCATCCAAAGCTGATTAATCATCCTCCTATGCAAAGGACTGTTTTAGGAACTGAAGGTGCAAAAATAACAAATAAATCTACTCCAGGCAATCAAAGGCATAGGTGACATAGACGCACACATTTATATTTAAAAGAATCTCCAAATATTGTAGTAGCATAAAGATGACACGAGATAAAATTATGTTAATTTATTCTTTTGTGTTTCCAGAAAATGGTGTGAAAATTTCTTTAAAAGCTTAAAATGCACCTAACATAGGACCTTGATGTTCAATTCCTGGGTGTTTGCCCAAAATAAATAAAAGCATACATCTACACAAAGACTTACACACTAATGTTAATAGTAACTTTATTTGCAATAGCCCCAAACTTGAAATAGCCCAAATGCCTATCAGTAGAAGAATGGAAACGCAAATTGTGGAAAATCCTTATTATGAAATACTACTCAGCAATAAAAAGGTAGAAACTGATACATGCAACAACATGGATGAATCTAAAAACTGAAATAAAAAAGTCACAGATCAAAGAGTATATATTGTATGAGTCCATTCATATAAACTTCTAGAAAGCTGGAACTAATTTATAGTGACAGAAAACATCATTAGTTGAGGGTGAGGTGGTGAATGAATGACAAGAAATTATCTTCACTGTTGTGATGGTTTCACAGTTGTATACGTATGTCAAAACTCAGCAAGTTGTACAATTTAAATATTTGCAGTTTATGTACAGCAATTATGTTGCAACGAAGCTGTCACAATTAAAAGGAGGGAAGGAAGAAAAAGTGAAACCAACAAGGCTGTGAATGGGCCTGAATGAGACCCATGTCAATCAATTTGTATCTTTGCTAATAATAGAGAATCACTTTGTGGGTCTGAGCTAGGGAGACGAATCTGGTGTCTTCCTAGTTTTTAGAGTCTGTTACTAACAGGAGAAGCAGCCAGTGGACAGGAGTACATCTGGGATGGGCCTTCTTTGAACATGAGAAGAACCTGTTTGTATGACAGACATATCAAGAAAACATGCAGCAGAGTCCCAGCACTTCCGGTTCTCACTGATTCTTTGGATTAAGTTAGTAATTTCAATCAGTTACTCAACAAACAAAAAGATACTAAGACCCTTTAGTGGGGGAAACAATTGTCTTTAGTGGTGCTGGGACAACTGAATATCCAAATGCAAAAGAAGGAAGTTGAGAGCCTACTATATAAAAAGTTAACTCAAGATGAATCAATAACCTAAATATAATATAAAGCTAAAACTGTATCTCTTAGAAGAAAACATAGGTGTAAATATTCATGAAAGTGGATTTGGCAACAGATTATTACACATGACACCAAAGGCATGAAAAGCAAAAATAGATAAATTATATTTTGTCAAAATTTAAAAATTTTATGCATCAAAGGAAGGACATATCCAAGAAAGTAAAAATCCAGTCTACAAAATGGATGAAAATAGTTTTGAATCATATTTTTGATAAAGATACAGTATTGAGAACATATATATAAACAACTTTCAACAACCATAACAAACCTAACAATCCAATTTAAAAATGAGCAAAAGACTGAATAGATATTTCTACAAATAATATATACAAATGGCAAACAAACATGTTTTAAAAGTGGTCAATATCATTAGTCATTAGGGAAATGCAAATAAAAGCCACAATTAAGTATCACTTCACAGCCTCTAGGATGGGTATACTTTTTTTTTTTTCTTTTCTTTTCTTTTTTTTTTTTTGATTATACTTTAAGTTCTAGGGTACATGTGCATAACGTACAGGTTTGTTACATGTGTATACTTATGCCATGTTGGTGTGCTGCACCCATCAACTCGTCAGCACCCATCAATTCATCATTTATATCATGTATAATTCCCCAATGCAATCCCTCCCTCCTCCCCCCTCCCCATGATAGGCCCCAATGTGTGATGTTCCCCTTCCCGAGTCCAAGTGATTTCATTGTTCAGTTCCCACCTATGAGTGAGAACATGCAGTGTTTGGTTTTCTCTTCTTGTGATAGTTTGCTTCTGGCTAGGGCAATCAAGCAAGAGAAAGAAATCAAGGGTATCCAGTTAGGAAAAGAAGAAGTCAAATTGTCCCTGTTCGCAGATGACATGATTGTATATTAAGAAAACCCCATCGTCTCAGCCCAAAATCTCCTTAAGCTGATAAGCAACTTCAGCAAAGTTTCAGGATACAAAATTAATGTGCAAAAATCACAAGCATTCTTATACACCAGTAACAGACAAGCAGAGAGCCAAATCAGGAATGAACTTCCATTCACAATTGCTTCAAAGAGAATCAAATACCTAGGAATCCAGCTTACAAGGGATGTCAAGGACCTCTTCAAGGAGAACTACAAACCACTGCTCAGTGAAATCAAAGAGGACACAAACAAATGGAAGAACACACCATGCTCATGGATAGGAAGAATCAATATCGTGAAAATGGCCATACTCCCCAAGGTTATTTATAGATTCAATGCCATCCCCATCAAGCTACCAATGAGTTTCTTCGCAGAATTGGAAAAAACTGCTTTAAAGTTCATATGGAACCAAAAAAGAGCCCGCATTGCCAAGACAATCCTAAGTCAAAAGGACAAAGCTGGAGGCGTCACGCTACCTGACTTCAAACTGTACTACAAGGCTACAGTAACCAAAACAGCATGGTACTGGTACCAAAACAGAGATATAGACCAAAGGAACAGAACAGAGTCCTCAGAAATAATACCACACATCTACAGCCATCTGATCTTTGATAAACCTGAGAGAAACAAGAAATGGGGAAAGGAATCCCTATTTAATAAATGGTGCTGGGAAAATTGGCTAGCTGTAAGTAGAAAGCTGAAACTGGATCCTTTCCTTACCCCTTATACGGAGATTAATTCAAGGTGGATTAGAGACTTAAATGTTAGACCTAATACCATAAAAACCCTAGAAGAAAATCTAGGTAGTACCATTCAGGACATAGGCATGGGCAAGGACTTCATGTCTAAAATACCAAAAGCAATGGCAGCAAAATCAAAAATTGACAAATGGGATCTAATTAAACTAAAGAGCTTTTGCACAGCAAAAGAAACTACCCTCAGAGTGAACAGGCAACCTACAGAATGGGAGAAAATTTTTGCAACCTACTCATCTGACAAAGGGCTAATATCCAGAATCTACAAAGAACTCAAACAAATATATGAGAAAAAAACAAACAACCCCATCAAAAAGAGGGGAAAGGATATGAACAGACATTTCTCAAAAGAAGATATTCATACAGCCAACAGACACATGAAAAAATGCTCATCATCACTCGCCATCAGAGAAATGCAAATCAAAACCACAATGGGATACCATCTCACACCAGTTAGAATGGCAATCATTAAGAAGTCAGGAAACAACAGGTGTTGGAGAGGATGTGGAGAAATAGGAACACTTTTACATTGTTGGTGGGATTGTAAACTAGTTCAACCATTATGGAAAACAGTATGGCAATTCCTCAAGGATCTAGAACTAGATGTACCATATGACCCAGCCATCCCACTACTGGGTATATACCCAAAGGATTATAAATTATTCTACTACAAAGACACATGTACACGTATGTTTATTGCGGCACTATTCACGATAGCAAAGACTTGGAATCAACCCAAATGTCCATCTGTGACAGACTGGATTAAGAAAATGTGGTACATGGGGGCGGAGCAAGATGGCCGAATAGGAACAGCTCCAGTCTCCAACTCCCAGCGCGAGCGACACAGAAGACCGGTGATTTCTGCATTTTCAACTGAGGTACTGGGGTCATCTCACTAGGGAGTGCCGGACAATCGGTGCTGGTCAGCTGCTGCAGCCTGACCAGCGAGAGCTGAAGCAGGGCGAGGCATCGCCTCACCTGGAAGCGCAAGGGGAAAGGGGATCCGTTTTCCTAGCCAGGGGAACTGAGACACACAACACCTGGAAAATCGGGTAACTCCCACCCCAATACTGCGCTGTAAGCATACAGGCACACCAGGAGAATATATCCCACGCCTGGCCGGGAGGGTCCCACGCCCACGGAGCCTCCCTCACTGCTAACACAGCAGTCTGCCGCGATCTATTCGCAAGGCAGCAGCGAGGCTGGGGGAGGGGCGCCCGCCATTGCTGAGGCTTAAGTAGGTAAACAAAGCCGCTGGGAAGCTCGAACTGGGTGGAGCTCACAGCAGCTCAAGGAAGCCTGCCTGTCTCTGTAGTCTCCACCTCTGGGGACAGCGCACAGCTGAAGACCAACAGGGGAAGTAGCGGGAGCCGGTGCAGACGCGAACGACTCTGTCTGACAGCTTTGGGGAGAGCCGTGGATCTCCCAACGCGGAGGTTGAGATCTGAGAACGGACAGTCTGCCTGCTCAGGTGTGTCCCTGACCCCTGAGTAGCCTAGCTGGGAGAAATCCCCCACTAGGGGCAGTCTGACACCCCACACCTCACAGGGTGGAGTACACCCCTGAGAGGAAACTTCCAAAGGAAGAATCAGACAGGTACACTCGCTGTTCAGCAATATTCTATCTTCGGCAACCTCTGCTGCTGATACCCAGGCAAACAGGGTCTGGAGTGGACCTCAAGCAATCTCCAACAGACCAACAGACAGTCCTTCTGACTGTCAGAAGGAAAACTATCAAACAGGAAGGACACCTATACCAAAACCCCATCAGTACGTCACCACCATCAAAGACCAGAGACAGATAAAACCACAAAGATGGGGAAGAAGCAGGGCAGAAAAGCTGGAAATTCAAAAAATAAGAGCGCCTCTCCCCCTGCAAAGGAGCGCAGCCCATCGCCAGCAACGGATCAAAGCTGGTCAGAGAATGACTTGGACGAGAGGAGCGAAGAAGGCTTCAGTCCATCAAACTTATCAGAGCTAAAGGAGGAATTACGTACCCAGCGCAAAGAAACTAAAAATCTTGAAAAAAGAGTGGAAGAATTGACATCTAGACTAATTAATGCAGAGAAGATCATAAACGAAATGACAGAGATGAAAACCATGACATGAGAAATACGTGACAAATGCACAAGCTTCAGTAACCGACTCGATCAACTGGAAGAAAGAGTATCAGCGATTGAAGATCAAATGAATGAAATGAAGCGAGAAGAGAAACCAAAAGAAAAAAGAAGAAGAAGAAATGAGCAAAGCCTGCAAGAAGTATGGGATTACGTAAAAAGACCAAATCTACGTCTGATTGGGGTGCCTGAAAGTGAGGGGGAAAATGGAACCAAGTTGGAAAACACTCTTCAGGATATCATCCAGGAGAACTTCCCGAACTTAGTAGGGCAGGACAACATTCAAATTCAGGAAATACAGAGAATGCCACAAAGATACTCCTCCAGAAGAGCAACTCCAAGACACATAATTGCCAGATTCACCAAAGTTGAAATGAAGGAAAAAATCTTAAGGGCAGCCAGAGAGAAAGGTCGGGTTACCCACAAAGGGAAGCCCATCAGACTAACAGCAGATCTCTCGGCAGAAACTCTACAAGCCAGAAGAGAGTGGGGGCCAATATTCAACGTTCTTAAAGAAAAGAATTTTAAACCCAGAATTTCATATCCAGCCAAATTAAGTTTCATAAGTGAAGGAGACATAAAATCCTTTACAGATAAGCAAATGCTTAGAGATTTTGTCACCACCAGGCCTGCCTTACAAGAGACCCTGAAGGAAGCCCTAAACATGGAAAGGAACAACCGGTACCAGCCATCGCAAAAACATGCCAAAATGTAAAGACCATCGAGGCTAGGAAGAAACTGCATCAACTAACGAGCAAAATAACCAGTTAATATCATAATGGCAGGATCAAGTTCACACATAACAATATTAACCTTAAATGTTAATGGACTAAATGCTCCAATTAAAAGACACAGACTGGCAAACTGGATAAAGAGTCAAGACCCATCAGTCTGCTGTATTCAGGAGACCCATCTCACATGCAGAGACATACATAGGCTCAAAATAAAGGGATGGAGGAAGATCTACCAAGCAAATGGAGAACAAAAAAAAGCAGGGGTTGCAATCCTTGTCTCTGATAAAACAGACTTTAAACCATCAAAGATCAAAAGAGACAAAGAAGGCCATTACATAATGGTAAAGGGAGCAATCCAACAGGAAGAGCTAACTCTCCTAAATATATATGCACCCAATACAGGAGCACCCAGATTCATAAAGCAAGTCCTTAGAGACTTACAAAGAGACTTAGACTCCCATACAATAATAATGGGAGACTTCAACACTCCACTGTCAACATTAGACAGATCAACGAGACAGAAAGTTAACAAGGATATCCAGGAATTGAACTCATCTCTGCACCAAGCGGACCTAATAGACATCTATAGAACTCTCCACCCCAAATCAACAGAATATACATTCTTCTCAGCACCACATCGCACTTATTCCAAAATTGACCACATAATTGGAAGTAAAGCACTCCTCAGCAAATGTAAAAGAACAGAAATTATAACAAACTGTCTCTCAGACCACAGTGCAATCAAACTAGAACTCAGGACTAAGAAACTCAATCAAAACCGCTCAACTACATGGAAACTGAACAACCTGCTCCTGAATGACTACTGGGTACATAACGAAATGAAAGCGGAAATAAAGATGTTCTTTGAAACCAATGAGAACAAAGATACAACATACCAGAATCTCTGGGACACATTTAAAGCAGTGTGGAGAGGGAAATTTATAGCACTAAATGCCCACAAGAGAAAGCAGGAAAGATCTAAAATTGACACTCTAACATCACAATTAAAAGAACTAGAGAGGCAAGAGCAAACACATTCAAAAGCTAGCAGAAGGCAAGAAATAACTAAGATCAGAGCCGAACTGAAGGAGATAGAGACACAAAAAACCCTCCAAAAAATCAATGAATCCAGGAGTTGGTTTTTTGAAAAGATCAACAAAATTGACAGACCGCTAGCAAGGCTAATAAAGAAGAAAAGAGAGAGGAATCAAATAGATGCAATAAAAAATGATAAAGGGGATATCACCACTGACCCCACAGAAATACAAACTACCATCAGAGAATACTATGAACGCCTCTACGCAAATCAACTAGAAAATCTAGAAGAAATGGATAATTTCCTGGACACTTACACTCTCCCAAGGCTAAACCAGGAAGAAGTTGAATCCCTGAATAGACCAATAGCAGGCTCTGAAATTGAGGCAACAATTAATAGCCTACCCACCAAAAAAAGTCCAGGACCAGATGGATTCACAGCTGAATTCTACCAGAGGTACAAGGAGGAGCTGGTACCATTCCTTCTGAAACTATTCCAATCAATAGAAAAAGAGGGAATCCTCCCTAACTCATTTTATGAGGCCAACATCATCCTGATACCAAAGCCTGGCAGAGACACAACAAAAAAAGAGAATTTTAGACCAATATCCCTGATGAACATTGATGCAAAAATTCTCAATAAAATACTGGCAAAACCGGATTCAGCAGCACATTAAAAAGCTTATCCACCATGATCAAGTGGGCTTCATCCCTGGGATGCAAGGCTGGTTCAACATTCGCAAATCAATAAACGTAATCCAGCATATAAACAGAACCAAAGACAAGAACCACATGATTGTCTCAATAGATGCAGAAAAGGCTTTTGACAAAATTCAACAGCCCTTCATGCTAAAAACACTCAAGAAATTCGGTATTGATGGAACGTACCTCAAAATAATAAGAGCTATTTATGACAAACCCACAGCTAATATCATACTGAATGGGCAAAAACTGGAAAAATTCCCTTTGAAAACTGGCACAAGACAGGGATGCCCTCTCTCACCACTCCTATTCAACATAGTGTTGGAAGTTCTGGCTAGGGCAATCAGGCAAGAGAAAGAAATCAAGGGTATCCAGTTAGGAAAAGAAGAAGCCAAATTGTCCCTGTTTGCAGATGACATGAATGTATATTTAGAAAACCCCATCGTCTCAGCCCAAAATCTCCTTAAGCTGATAAGCAACTTCAGCAAAGTCTCAGGATACAAAATTAATGTGCAAAAATCACAAGCATTCTTATACACCAGTAACAGATAAGCAGAGAGCCAAATCAGGAATGAACTTCCATTCACAATTGCTTCAAAGAGAATCAAATACCTAGGAATCCAGCTTACAAGGGATGTAAAGGACCTCTTCAAGGAGAACTACAAACCACTGCTCAGTGAAATCAAAGAGGACACAAACAAATGGAAGAACATACCATGCTCATGGATAGGAAGAATCAATATCGTGAAATGGCCATACTCCCCAAGGTTATTTATAGATTCAATGCCATCCCCATCAAGCTACCAATGAGTTTCTTCACAGAATTGGAAAAAACTGCTTTAAAGTTCATATGGAACCAAAAAAGAGCCCGCATTGCCAAGACAATCCTAAGTCAAAAGGACAAAGCTGGAGGCGTCACGCTACCTGACTTCAAACTATACTACAAGGCTACAGTAACCAAAACAGCATGGTACTGGTACCAAAACAGAGATATAGACCAATGGAACAGAACAGAGTCCTCAGAAATAATACCACACATCTACAGCCATCTGATCTTTGACAAACCTGAGAGAAACAAGAAATGGGGAAAGGATTCCCTGTTTAATAAATGGTGCTGGGAAAATTGGCTAGCCATAAGTAGAAAGCTGAAACTGGATCCTTTCCTTACCCCTTATACGAAGATTAATTCAAGATGGATTAGAGACTTAAATGTTAGACCTAATACCATAAAAACCCTAGAAGAAAATCTAGGTAGTACCATTCAGGACATAGGCATGGGCAAGGACTTCATGTCTAAAACACCAAAAGCAACGGCAGCCAAAGCCAAAATTGACAAATGGGATCTAATTAAACTAAAGAGCTTTTGCACAGCAAAAGAAACTACCCTCAGAGTGAACAGGCAACCTACAGAATGGGAGAAAATTTTTGCAACCTACTCATCTGACAAAGGGCTAATATCCAGAATCTACAAAGAACTCAAACAAATATACGAGAAAAAAACAAACAACCCCATCAAAAAGTGGGGAAAGGATATGAACAGACATTTCTCAAAAGAAGATATTCATACAGCCAACAGACACATGGAAAAATGCTCATCATCACTCGCCATCAGAGAAATGCAAATCAAAACCACAATGAGATACCATCTCACACCAGTTAGAATGGCAATCATTAAGAAGTCAGGAAACAACAGGTGTTGGAGAGGATGTGGAGAAATAGGAACACTTTTACACTGTTGGTGGGATTGTAAACTAGTTCAACCATTATGGAAAACAGTATGGCAATTCCTCAAGGATCTAGAACTAGATGTACCATATGACCCAGCCATCCCACTACTGGGTATATACCCAAAGGATTATAAATTATTCTACTACAAAGACACATGTACACGTATGTTTATTGCGGCACTATTCACGATAGCAAAGACTTGGAATCAACCCAAATGTCCATCTGTGACAGACTGGATTAAGAAAATGTGGCACATATACACCATGGAATACTATGCAGCCATAAAAAAGGATGAGTTTGCGTCCTTCGTATGGACATGGATGCAGCTGGAAACCATCATTCTCAGCAAACTATCACAAGAAGAGAAAACCAACCACCGCATGTTCTCACTCATAGGTGGGAACTGAACAATGAGATCACTTGGACTCGGGAAGGGGAACATCACACACTGGGGCCTATCATGGGGAGGGGGGAGGGGGGAGGAGGGAGGGATTGCATTGGGGAGTTATACATGATATAAATGATGAATTGATGGGTGCTGACGAGTTGATGGGTGCAGCACACCAACATGGCATAAGTATACATATGTAACAAACCTGCACGTTATGCACATGTACCCTAGAACTTAAAGTATAATAAAAAAGAAAAAATAATAAAATATAAAAAAAAAAAAAAAAAAAAAAAAAAAAAGAAAATGTGGTACATATACACCATGGAATACTATGCAGCCATAAAAAAGGATGAGTTTGCGTCCTTTGTAGGGACATGGATGCAGCTGGAAACCATCATTCTTAGCAAACTATCACAAGAACAGAAAACCAAACACCGCATGTTCTCACTCATAGGTGGGAACTGAACAATGAGATCACTTGGACTCGGGAAGGGGAACATCACGCACTGGGGCCTATCATGGCGAGGGGGGAGGAGGGAGGGATTGCATTGGGGAGTTATACATGATATAAATGATGAATTGATGGGTGCTGACGAGTTGATGGGTGCAGCACACCAACATGGCATAAGTATACATATGTAACAAACCTGCACGTTATGCACATGTACCCTAGAACTTAAAGTATAAAAAAAAAAAAAAAAAAAGAAACCATATGGCACATGAAGAAGTAATAGAAAAAAAAAAAAAAAGAAATGCAAAAAAAAAAAAAAAAAAAAAAGCTAAAAGAGGCTCTGAGCAGTGGCTCATGCCTATAATCCCAGAACTTTGTGAGGTCGAGGAGGACTGATCACTTGAGATCAGGAGTTCAAGACCAGCCTGGCCAACATGGCGAAACTCTGTCTCTACTAAACCCCATCTCTACTAAAAATTAGCTGGGTGTGGTGGCAGACATCTGTAATCCCACCTACTCAGGAGGCTGAGGCAGGAAGAACTGCTTGAACCCAGGAGACAGAAGTCGCAGTGATCCGAGATCACACCACTGCACTTTCAGCCTGGGAAACACTGTGAGACTCCATCTCAAAAAAAAAAGAAAGAAATTCATAAAAATGAGATTCACAGTTCTTACCACATATCACTCAGTGTGTAGTTTTCTGACAAATTAAAGAATTATCTTAGAACTTTAGTGATAGAATACTGGTTTAAAAAGCTCAATTTGTTAAATCCCTAATTGAACTCCAATGTTTCAAGAAAAAATGCTCAGGACAAAACCTGACAATCATACTGTAACATTATGTTTTAATATTTATTTGCATTTTTAAATCGGGTATCAAATCAAGGAATTTACATTCCACTGGGACTTCTTCAGTATTATACATATTACCAGCACATCAACTACTTCCACACTCTCACCTATTTAACAGAACTTATGTGATGCAAGAGTGACAGTATTGTTACTACAGAAATTTGCAGTAATGATAAAATGAAAAAACAACCCTGTCTATTTCAATATTTGAATAATTACTACTGACTTCACTGTTGGGAACTTCTGCCACATGCTATGGAGAGAATGCCATAAATATTTTCCACTGCTTAAGACGAAAATTGTTGTAAAAGAAAAGGGAAATATAATTCATACTAATTCTAGTTTGAGGAGTAGAATTCTAGAGGAAGCCCTCCCACAGAATTCTGCAAAATCATATTAATACAGTATTTATTAAAGAATGGTTTTTCAAAATTAGTGGAACTGAAATATAGGAAAGGCCTGCTGAATCAGAAACTTTTATGTATATATTAAAAATTTGGGGTATACAATTTCAACAACCTTTACATTAACTTCTGAATAACAGTCTATTTAAGCTCCATGATTTATGGCTAACATCTTTAAATTTGGGCAAAAATGTTTGCTTCTCAAAAAAAAATTATTAAAACTAGAAAAAAATACAAACTATATATTTAAGAAAAACAAAATTAGATGTTTGCCTTTTGTGGGCCATTTCCAGAAGTTGAAGTAGTTTCATGAATTGAGCACTCATTTGGCACAAACATCACCTCCTGTATCAACTTTACCACAGTGGTAATAAAGAGCTGAATAAGCCTATATTTAAAATAATGAAATATAATTAAACAGATACACGATACTTTTAAAAGCCACTTATTTATTCTTCAAAAAGGTGAGCTGGTATCAAAAGTTTCAATGTAGGCTGTGTTGAAATTCAATTGTATTACTTCAGAAATCTTGTTTTAAATGAAAAGTTGAAATACATTAAGGCAGCCTTTTGTTTTAAAAATGGCTTCCAGAAATCAACATAATCAGAAGTAGAAGGACTCTAAGAAACGAACGCAGTAAGGGAGTGTTTGAGAACTTTAGCACTTATTATATCCTTCAAATATCCAATTGTGATGCAAGACAGCAGCTCTGGTGTGTTAGAGGTAACACTTTTGGTTTTATTACTATTCTTATGGGTAATTAGCAGCAAAACATTTCTGTTTCTCTTCAACAAATTTTTTATGGCTGGTAAGCCAGAGGCATATTCTAGGCAGATACATGCCAATTCTAAAGCCACATTAACACTACTATTCCTGGATTATATCATCTATCAACAAGTAACTGAACACTTATCAGATATGTGGACCAGCCATTGTTTCAGCACACAAAAACCTGAGAGAGAAAAAAGCACTGTGCCTCCATGGCGCATTTACAAACTGCCGGTTATTTCTTAAAAAACATTAGGTGTCGGTTAACAAAATGTAAACATTAATTAAGGCCACCATTTAAAAATATCTATGGACATATATTGAAATGAAAAAAAAATCAAGAAAGATGAAGTATGTTTCATAATCATCTTTACTTCAATAACCCCTTCGCTATCAACAGGACACTGTGTGAAGGTATATTAAAAAAACAAACAAAAAAAGAAAACAAAATTTCATTATTCCTACACGTTTTCAAAAACACATGAGATATAACAATACTGAAGCATATCATGTTGGCGCTCCTTTGTTATTAAAATCATAGAAGAAGCAGAACAAGAGTAGGAAAAAGAAGTAACCTTTTATGTTTTTATTCCCGACGTTTTTGTTGTTATTCATATATATAAAACCTCACTGCCCTTTCTCAATTTCTGCGAGAGTTTGGCACTGTGGACATCTCAAAAGGATAACTAGTTCTTCAATTATTATTTATCTACCATTAGATATTGATTATGCCGATCACAGATACACTCATATCTATAAAACAGAGGCCCAGAGAACTATTATCCTCAAGGAGCCAGTTCTAAAATAACAAAACAAATTGAATTTGCTTAAAGAATGGGCGTGCGGAGGTAATAAGTTTATTTCACTTCTATCTCCTACAAAAAAAAAACTTGTTGAAACTCAGTTTGGATGTTTTTCAGCTGATTTGACTAGCCAAACGCCAAAAAAAAAAAAAAAAAAAAAAAAAAAAAAAAAAAAACAAAAAAAAGTGCTGAAATACAGATGGACACA
>NC_044570.1:14975911-15008214 GCF_007565055.1 Rhinopithecus roxellana
AATATTTTGAAAATAAAACATATGCTCATGACTGAAGAATACAGCAGTGCAGCAAGAGTGACATAGAAAGAGTTGCCACCATGTACACCTCGCCCTAGTCCCTGAATTCCCTGTTAACACCAGGTGCAACAGAGGAAGTCTGACCTTCAATTCCCCATCTTTCCTCCACCATCTGCCAATAGTAGCCATATCATGATTTTAGTTTATTTCTTAGTTATCAATGAAGCTGTAAGTAGCTGTGGAGTGTATATATTTAAATATATATTTTTTCGAACCAATACAGCAGATAAATTGTGAGTTTCCTCTTGTAGGGATTATATTGGTACTGTGAATTCAACCTGCATTTCTTCGTATTCTATGGGTGTATACATATTTTTTCTTTAGCTTTCTGTTTCCTGGAGTTTCTAATTGCATTTTCTTCATTCTTTCTATTTAAAAATAATTATCTCCTTTTATCACATTCTTAAAATCTTCCAGCATTTCTAACTTCCCATCTGAAAGTCACTTCTGGACACCTTTCTTCTTCCTCTTCCCATCCAACTGACATCTCTCTAGGTCTGGAATGGAACTGTCATTCCCATAGGTTTATAATTTTCTGCCTGGGTTTTCAAATGTGAAATGCTATTTCACTACTGCGACTCCAGGACCAGTCTCTGAAAGCACTATCCGTTTTTCTTATGGTAAATTTTTTAATTGTATGGGGTTTTGAAATATTTTTTAGATTCTGTCTTCCATTTTTTGAGAGTTAAACGTTGTAAGGAAATTTCAAGCTCTCTTTCCTAATCTCTGAATTTTCCTAATCATCTTCCTAAATTTTGTTACTGTCTATCCATGCAGCATTTTATTTTCTCTGGGATTGTAGTGAGCATGGGTTCTGAAATTTTCCTTGCACAGAGTTTATGGTGCCAGGAGGAGTAAAGAACTTAAAAACTCATTTCTCTGGTGACAGACAAGTTGTCAGCTTTGTCATAACTGTCTTTTATTGTTTGCTTTTTTTTCAAACTGTTGGACACTCATGTTTACCTGTGCAATTAGTAGTACGGCTGAAATGGGGTTAGTCACAGGATCATTTCACACTGCGACAAGAGGATCTGGCCTTTATGACAGGGGACTACACACGGGAAAGGTGATCTCCTCTAGGAATCCCTAAGCTTCCTTGTTTCCTCTGCAGAAATCTTCACCTTCGGTTGCCCTGCTGCCACCTTAGCATGGAGATGCTCTTCCTCCACTTACAACCTGACCACACAACTGTAGACTTTGTGCCCACGGACTTTTCCTTTCCCTTTGTCTTGAAGAGAGAAGATGCAACCCATTCTCTACTATGATGGAACCAGAATGTCCTCTTGAATATTACTGCCTGTACATCATAGGGCAGGTAAGCTTCTGCATGAAAGAGGAAATAGTAGAAAACAGACACGTGGACAGGAAGGTCACTTTGACCTCTAAATGTCGGGAGGGACAGCTGGGTACTGTGTTAGCTGATCATTCTTTTGTGTGAGCCTTTCCCTCAGGCCTGTTTTGGGTCTGGGCTCAGGCCAATTTAACTAACATTATACAGCCTCACACGTTAGGAAAAGAAAAGAACCTGCCTTCTCAGGCCACAGCTTTCCAAAATGAAAACCCAGAGCTGAGCACAACAGCAGTAGCTTGTCATTGAAAGGGACAGGTCTCCTGAAATTGTCTCTGGAAAGTCAAACAGCATGGAAGGGAGCGGCAGCTTACACCACGGAGACATCTTGGTAAACCTTACTTAGAGGCAAAAGTGGTGATCATTAAGGGCGGGTTGCCAAGTTCTCTGTGAGCCAGACACAAACGAACACTGAGGTCATGTGTTACACATCCTCCCACACACAGAGGCTGTGGAAGCCAGCTGCAGACTCTGACTACAGTCTCTGGCACTGGAGGTCCAGAATGAAAGCACAATTTGAAGTCAGCAGAAGTCAAATTTCCTTTGGTCTCTGAAAGCCTGGGAAATCTGTTTATACTGATGCTTGTGATGGTTCTGTTCTCACAAAGGGAGACTGAGGTCTGTGAGCCTGGTTCACATGGCCTGGGATGTCTGGGCTGAATGCTGTGTCTACTTCTGTGCTTTATAGTCTTGGTTGTGCCACACATGGGTTCAATGCCTCTCTGAAGTCCTATCTCCATTAGAGGCACCCAAAATCAGGTAGCCAGGACATGGGGGTCTACCTTTTCTGACAGCTGAGACAAAGTTGCCTGAAGTCAGGTGCTCGGTGATACTATAATTATAGGGGACATATAAGAGGAGAGGGAGCAGTCCCAGAATTCACATGCTCTGCTTGCTGAAACACTTACATTGTGACATAACCCACACCATGCAGATGGGCTCACTTTTCCATTCACCACTGAAACTGTGACAAGACAGAGGCTGCCACAGACAACATGACCTCTGAGGCTTGCTTAGTCTCTCCACACGGTGGTCCTAATCCTTCCTCCTGCTCCTCTAACCTTTGTGCCTCCTGCCAATCCTTACTCTTATGTTAGGACCATTATTCCATATTTAAAAACAGCTTCATTGACATGTGATTGGCATATGGTAAATTGTACATGTGTAGATAGAATAACTGATGGTTTTTTTTTCCCTGTGAGTGTTCCATTCACTGCAAGTCCACAAGTTTGATGAAGTTTAAGAAAAGGTACCCTCCTCCCAGCAATGACGACCTCTCCCTGGCCACCGTGGGATCCCAGATCTGTTTCTTTCACTAACAAATAGTGGTGTTTTATGGAGTTGCATGTAAATACAGTATGTACTTGGGTCTTTGTGCATCGTTTTGATCTGGCTTCTTTATTCAGTGGAACTACTTTAAGAGTCACTCTGTTCTGAGTGCATCAATAGTCCATTCGTTTTCACGCTGAACCACATGCCATGGGGTGGATATGCCGTAGCTTGTACACCCTTCTTCTGTGTATGGGCATTTGGGGACTCCTGGTCCCCAAAAGTACTTGGACACAGTACTTAGAAGCTGTGTGATTGAAAGTGAGCCACTCAATCACCTGATCCTGGCCTTTTTCTTTACATGTGTGAGTACCCATACCTTGCAGGGTTGCTGTGAGTTCACCTGAGCAAGACACCTGTACATGGTGGTGCTCAGAAAATGTTAATTTCCCTTTATTGAAATGGAACAACCCACGGATATTATGTGCTGAGGTGTGAATTAAAATAGAGCAAGATACGGAACACCTTGTAAACCCTGAGGAGACATCAGTGATCACTGGAAAGGCAGCAGAGAAAGAGTGAGCTGGAGCTGGAAATGGCCAGGGGGTCGGTTTTGGGTAGTTAAACAGGCATGAGTAGGGCAGAAGAGGGTTTTCCCCATCCACATACCAGGAATGCCGGGACATTAGATGTTGGTTGGACAGTTTTCATATTGCTTCTCTAAAAATAATAATTTAGCAGCTGGAGCCAGGGATAGACGAGTGTCTACTGATACACACCTGGTAACATTACCATGTTAATTAAGCTCACATTCCAGGGAGGAGGAAAAAGGGTTTCCAATAAAACCTCACCTACTGGGTGAGTGAGCCCAGGTGTGCACATTAAGAGATTAAATGACAGAGTATGACATTCTGGGGTCACTCCAGCAAAAAAAAAAAAAAAAAAAAAAAAAAAAAGGAGGAAGCTTCAGAGAGTTATGCATGTATATGCTTAAACACACTTCTTGTTCTCACTTCCAAAGGGTAAGGAGGGCACTCTGCCTTTGGGAAGCCCACATTAAGGGAGGAATCATGGACATGGGTGCACCAGACGCTGGAGGTAGACCAGCGTTTAAAGTCCCAGCATGAAGGTTAACAGCCGCACTTGTTCTTCAAGTCACCCATTGGGATCTCATCCCAGTGCACTTTTCATTCTTTCCTGCTCTAAAGCTTTTCAATAAATGTCCACTCCTGCTGTGAAACTTGCCTCGGCATTATTTTTCTTCTTTATGCCCATGAGTTGAATTATTTCACCTGAGGAGGCACGAATTGAGACTGCTAAAGACCCATATATATTTGCTGCCAGTAACTCAACTACCTTCTACTGGTAACTTGTCTGGGAGCTGGAGAACACAATGACGGGAGTGTGTGTCCAGAATGTTCCTGCCCAGGCCCCAGGCAGTTCTGAACTGTGGAGGGACATGAACCCCAGACTAATGGGATGCCATGGAAAGAGAGTTTAGCCTGCTGATGGGAAGAGTGGGGATAGGATATTTTTTACTGAGGTATAATTCCCATGATATGTTATCTCCATTTTCATGGATAATTCAGTGACACAGGAATGTGCATGTTCTACCACCTCTTAATTCCAAATTATTTTCATCATCACAAAAAGGAAATCTGTACCTGTTAAGGAACCCAAATCTGTCCTCTTTCTGACCCCCTGACAATTAGTAATCCACTCTCTTTCTCCAAGAAATTATTTACTCTAGATATTTGTATAAATAAAATCATACAGTATGTGAATTTTGTGTTTACCTTCTTTAATCACAATGGTTTTGTAGTATCTTCACATTGTAGAATGAGTGTCTCAATCCTTTTTATGGCTAAATATTAGGCCTTTGTGTGGATACACTACATTTTGTTTTCCTGTTATTTGTTGATGGACATCTGTTTTGCTTCTATCTTTAAGTCATTATGCATAATCCTGCTATTAATTTATGTGTACACTTTTTTTGAATACCTGCTTTACATTGCTTTGTGTATGTACCTGGGATTGGATTTGCTGTTTTATATGATAATTCTGCTTAGTTTTTGCAGAAAAACCAAACTATTTTCCACAGCAGTTGAACTATTTTACCTTTTTTGTTTCTCCTTTTCCATGTCAAACCTTGTCAGTTTACGGTTTTTAAATAATAATAATTATAATTGGTGTGCAGGTGTTTCTTACTGTGGCTCTGATTTGCATTTCCCTGAGGTGAGTGATGTTGAGCTACTTTTTATGTGTTTTTGTATGTCTTTGGGAAAAAGTATTTTCAATTTATCTATTTATTTTTCTAATTGGATTGTTTTTGTTTTTGTTCCTGTGTTGTAAGAATTTCTTCTATATCCTGGATACTATACCCTTATTGTTATATATGACTTGAAAATATTTGGTCTTATGCTGTTGATTTTCTATTGACTATCACGATATTGTCCTTTGAAGCATGAAAGTTTTGTTTGAATGAAATTCAATGTATCTATTTTTTTCTTATGTTTTCTGTGCATTCCCTGTCATTCTCAGGAAACCATTGACAAATTAAATGCATATAAGCACATAAAAATGTGTCCAACATCACTAGCTCTTAGGTAAATGAATATCTAAACAACAATGAGGTTACCAATTTATGTACACTAGAATGTTGGTGATGGTTGAACAGTAACATAAACATAGTTAATACCACTTACCTGTACGCTTACAAATGTTTAAATTGGTGAATTTTACGTTATGCTTCTTTTATCACATATACAACAAAGGCTTCCTGAGAACTGGTTCTGAAATAGTTTCATGTGTAATAAAAGAAGACCCTAGTCTTCTAGAGTGAGTAGGAGCCCCCCCCCCCCTTTTTTTTTGAGACAGCATCTAACTCTGTCACCTATGCTGCAGTGCAGTGGAGCTGTCTCTTCTCACTGCAAGTTCCGCCTCCCGGGATCACACCATTCTCTTGCCACAGCCTCCTGAGTAACTGGGACTACAGGCGCCCACCACCACCCTCAGCTAGTTTGTTTTTGTGTTTTTTTAGTAGAGACAGGGTTCCAAGATGTTAACCAAAATGGTGTCTATCTCCTGCTCTCGTTATCCGCCCACCTTTGCCTCCAAAAGTGCTGGGATTACAGGCATGAGACATAGCAACTGGCCGAGTAGGGGCCTATTTTTCATGCTGGAACTACGCACTCTTCGTTCTACCAAAGACGTATCATGACGTCATCAACCAGAGGGAGCCCAATTCTGACAGGCCCATTTTCACCTCTTTCCAAAATCCTGTTCTCCTATTCAACTCAATCCTTGCCCTCTACAAACCAGTATACAACTCAAGTCTGTTTACCTTCTCTGTAGTCTTTTCTACAATGTCATAGAAATGCAATTGTACACTAGTGATATCTTCAGACTGGCACTTTTTGTTGTTACCATTTACTCTTTATTCCATAATTGCTGCCAAAAGAAGCATGCATGTGTTGTGCCACAAAAAAAGATCATAACCTGAGCTCTATTTAGTAAAAACTTAAAATAAAATTATGCTAATACATATGTTGCATTTATCTTTTATTAATTCATAATTTATAAAATGAGATAGCAAGCTGTAGCTAATGAGACAATGGGCTGAAATAGTGTGATACTTCACTATGTAGAGATCACTTTCATCCCAGTGATTCCTTTACAAATGCCTAAGGGTTTCGGTCCCACAGACCCCGACTCATTGATGGATGAGTAAAGTACACTCACACACAGATATTCTGCTTTGCCAGTCTAGCTTAGCATCTGGGCTGCTTACAGACTCCACCAGAGTGTAGTAAACAGTTTTGACTGTGGCCCTGAGCAGCTAGTGAGACTTGCATTTATTCAGTAAAGATGAACATACAAAGGCTTGAGTCAACACCACTAAAGTGTAATTGACAGTGTAGACTTCCCAATGAGAAAGGAATTAAGCATCTGTGGAAAGTCAGATGTTAGTCTTAGGACCACAGGGGTGAGTACCCTAGTTAGGTAAACACCCGACATCCTTTGTTTGTACTCTAATTTATTTAACTAAAGGGAAAAGTCTGCCTTCAGTCAAGTTTATTACTGGGGCTTATGGCAATCCCCCAGCAGTTCCAAGAAGGTTTGCATCTGATAATTTTCCCCACCATCGTGACGGAACCCCTACAGATGTAAAAGCAGCAAGAGGAAATTCTAGAGTACAAAACAGTTTCTGTGGGAATTGAAAAAGAAAAACTTTGATTTCAATTTCAGTACACATTTTGCAATGCTTTATACTTGATACAGAATAGAACTCTGGAGGTTTTCCTCCTGAAATCTCTTTTACAAAAGTGAGTGGAAATGTGAAATCACATGTTTTTGGTGTGTTAGTTTTTCTTCATCTTTCACACGGCACTGCATTGATTGACATTTGGAGACAGACTAGTAAAAGATTTCTCACTCTTAGTTTCGTTTTTCCTTTTAGATGTTACAAGTGAAACTTCTGGTAATTTTAACAGTGCCCTCTAAATAAGAATAAAAGATGGTGGGCCTCTGACAAGATGGCTGAAAAAGAACAGCTCTGGTATGCAGCTCCCAGAGAGACCAAAACAAAAGACCGTTGTTTTCTGCATTTCCACCTGAGGTACCCAGTTCATCTCATTGGGACCGGTTAGACATTGAGTGCAGGCCACAACAGGTAAGCAGAAGCAGGTTGTTGAGTGTTGCTTCACCAAGGAAGTGCAAGAGGTTGTGAAATTCTCCCCCCGCTAGGCAAGGAAAGCCATCAGCGGCTGTGCTGTCAAGCCCACTTCCTACACCTTTCCCACGGTTTTTGCAGCCCACACACCAGGAGATGGCCTAGTGTGCCTACACAACCACAGCCAGGGTTTTCAAGCACAAAACTGGGTGGCCGCTTGGCAGATGCTGAGCTAGCTGCAAAAAATATTTTTGTACCCCAATGGCGCGTGGAACCCCAGTGACACAGAACCATTCACACCCATGGAAAGCGGTCTGAAGCCAGGGAGTCAAGTGGTGTGACTCATCAGGTCCCACTCCCATGGAGCACAGCAAGCAGAGATCCAGTGCTTCAAATTCTCACTACCTGCAGAGAATTCTAAAGTCCACTTGAAACGATCAAGCTTGCTGGGGAGAGGGTCGACAATCATTACTGAGACTTGAGTATAAGGGTTTCCCCTCACAGTGTTAAGAAAGCTGCCAGGAAGTTTGGACTGCATGGAACTCACAGAAATACACAAACTATCTATAGCCAGATGGACTCTAGATTCCTCCTCACTAAGTAGGGCATCCCTGAAAGAAAGGCAGCAGCCCCAGTCAAGGGCTTATACGTAAAACTCCCATCTCCCTGGGACACACCACCTGGGAAAAGGTATGGCTGTGAGTGCAGCTTCAGCAAACGTAAACATTCCTGCCTGCCTGCTCTGAAGAGAGCAGAGTATCTGCTAGAACAGTGCCCAAGGACACACTGTCTTTTCAAGTGTGCGCCTGACCCCTGTCCCTTATGACTAAGAGTCACCTGCCAGCAGGGGTCAACAGAAACTTCACACAGGAGAGCTCTGGCTGGAAAAAGTCAGCTACCACTGTGGGAAAAATCTTCCAATTCTGGCTGTTTCACCATCTCAGATGGTGATACCCAGGCAAACAGCATCTGAAGGAGACCTCCAGCAAACTCCAGCAGACCTACATAACCGATGCCTGACTGTCAGATGAAAAACTAACAAACAGAAAGCAGTCACATCAACATCAACAGAAAGGACACACACACACACACACACACACACACACACACACAAAACCCAATCCAAAGGCCATCAGCATCAAAGATCCTAGGCAGATAAATCCACAAAAAATGAGGAATAATCAGTTGGCTTGTGTCTGTTTTGGGGCTATTCTGTTCCACTTATCCAATAGTCTATTAAATCATCAATGCCACATGCTTGTTTATTGAGCTAGCTTTAGTGTAAGTATTCATATCCATTTGTGGAAGTCCTTTAGCTTTATTATTCTTCAGGCTTATTTCATCTATTCTAGGTTTAGGAAGAGTTTGTTGATTTATTTGCCTTGAATTTGCTTGGAATATGCCTGAAATAATAATAAATGTACTTCTCAAGAACAAGAAAGGTCTCTTCCTGTATTTATTTATTGAGAAAGATCTTGCTTTTTCACTCACGTTGGAGTGCCAAGGCACGATCTCAGCTCACTGAGATTCTTCCATTTCAATGCCCCAAGTAACTGGGACCACAGGGATGCACCACCAACCCCAGCTTATTGTTTCTGTATTTTTGGTAGAGATGAGGTTTCACCATGTTCCCCAGGCTGGTCTCCAATTCATGGGCTCAAGTGATCTGCCTGCCAAAGCCTTCCAAACTGCTGTGATTACAGGCAACTTCCACTGTGCCTAGCCTGTCTGCGCGTCTACTCATATTTCTTTTGATTTCCCTCAGAGGTGACTCATTGTGTTCTGAGAGAAGTTTGCATATCTTGTTACCCTTATACTTAATGAATTCGATTTTGTGGGTAGTATTGTAAATGGTGTTTTAATATTTCAAATTCCTATTATCTCTGTGCAGTATTGCTGATATAGAAAAAATCAACTGAGTTTTGTCTATTGACCTCGTCTTTGCTTCTTTTTATCTCCATTGAAGGCATGGGAAGGTTGCCTCTATTTCACTTCCACTTCCTGAAAGTATCGTCTGGATTAATACACCCTGAATTTCAGAGATTTTCCATGGCTACCACCAGCAGGTGCACGGAGCCCACACACTGATTTCACAAACCAGCTGTCTGAGGAGCAGGGTCTCCTCACAGTGCCTCGGACAGAGCTTCCTTCTCCTCAGGACACACCCAGGAGAGGCCATGTTTTCAGGTACCTCGTGACACCTGTGGCCACATTTATGAGGAAGACGAAGCCTACTTCATCTCAGGACCCGCCCAAGAGTGGCAGTGGCTTTGGGACACCTGGAGTCGCGTCCACTATGAGGATGAAGACTCCTTTTCTGGACCTGCCAAGGAGGGGCTGTTGCTACAGAACACCTGGTGCAACATCCAGGGTGAGAATAAAGAACTGACCTCAGGACCCTCCCAGAAGAGGACATGGCATTAAGACATCTTGAGAGATAACTCACAAACTATCACTTTAGTCATTTTAACGTACACACTCTCTTTAAAACACTGGGGTTTCCTAAGCTTGAGATTTCTGCAATGGGCTTGCTATGCTGTCTTATTTTTAAGTCAAGCATACTGAGGTAAAAAAGTTTCAGGATTTTGTCCAAACTCTTTATCTTGGTGTTTTCATTATAGAATATGTGGATTTGCATCAATTATATCAGAGACATAGAAAGTGAATGTATTCGGCAAATGCATTGCAAGGGTAGCATTTGTCTAGGTCCACCTGCACATCAGGAGTTGATGGAAACATTTGTATTGTGAATAATGCAACTACAAACATTCTTATACAAATTGGTGTAAATACACCTTAATTTTTGGGCAATATGCTGAATGTACATACAATTATTTGTGAAACTACTAGACTGTTGTCTAAATAAACTCCCTCTTTCATCTTCCCGTTAGCAATTGGATGAGGTTCCCAAATTTTCCATACATTCACTAACATCTGTCATTTCTTCATGATTACAGGCCATTCTATTCAACATAAATTTGTATGTCATTGTGGTCAGATTTTCATTTTTCTGATATGCTTAGCTCTAGATGTGATGCGACAATAATAAAAAAGTCGGCGGGGCATGGTGCTGGGCACCTGTAATCTCAGCTATTTGGGAGACTGAGACAGTAGAATTGCTTGAACCCAAGAGGTAGGGGTTGCAGTCAGTCGAGATTGCACCATTGCATTGCAGCTTGCATGGCAAGAGCGAAAGTCTGTCTCAAAAGAAAAATTGCCGAAATTTTATAAAAGATCTCATTTTTCTCTAACTTTCTGCTCCTCTAACATCGTGTCATTTTCTCTATCTAATAAGTTGAGCACATAATACATTTTCTTTGGCAGGATAGTGTTAAAACACATGTGAAACAGATGCTGATTAGCAGATATAAAGAGGCCACATTGGGGTAAGAAAAGAGTTATGGGTCTTTTATTTTAGCGAACGTTCATCTCAAAAAGGTCAACATCACTAATTATTAGAGAAATGCTAACCAAAACCACAATGAGTTATCATCTGAGGCCAGTGAAAATGGAGATTACTAAAAACCCAGGAAACAACAGATGGCAGTGAGTTAATGGAGTCACAGGAATATTTTTACCTGTTGTTTGCAGTGTACATCAGTACAGACATTGTGGAAAAGTGTGTAGTAATTCATCAGATATTTAGAACAAGAAATACCCTGAACTCAGCAATTTCATTACTTGGTATGTTATATATTATATAATAAATTATTATATTGTATATCACATAGGAATATATAGTATATCATATTATATACTATACAATTGTATACAATATAATGTACATAAATATGTTTCATATGTATATATATACATTTCCACCGGAAATAGTATTCTTGCAATTGAATGCATAGGAAAAACTCTAGACAATGGTTTTTCAAAGATGAGAAGCAAAACCGTATAGTAAATTCTGATTGTTAATTACTTTTACTTTGTTTTAGGATTCTACTGTTGAGCAGCTACTGTTTTTCTCTGTGAGATTTTTGTACTTTAAAAGAATTATTTGGGGAGTACATTTTCATAATAGGGCTAAAATCTCTGAGATACTATGACTGACATATTTATATTATCTGTGTTTCATAGCCATGCTTTTAAAAAAATTCTCTATTTATTTTTCTCAAATGAGAGCTTTTTCTGCTAAAGAAACAAATTGTTCTTCAAATTAAGCTGTATGAACTTGTAAAAATGTTAGTTAAGTATTATCATCACACTGTCTATGAAAAGTATTCATTTGACAATAAAGCGGTAAAAATGTTGGCTTATACTGGTAGATCCACTATTTAAGATTTACCTCCAAATAGGTGAATATGAAATTCCTATATTTTGGTGTTCTTTCTACTCAAGCTCTTTGTTGTTGTTATTATTATTATTATTATTATTATTATTATTACTACTATTATTTTACTTTTTTCTATAGACATTGATAGAAACTAAATTTAAAAATCAGAAGAGCTTAAAACTAGTAAATGGTTTTCCTGCAATTTCTTCATTTTTTTTTCCTTTCAGCAGGCAGAAATAGTTTGTCTTTCAGCTACTGGTGTCTCAGCACTTATCATTTATAGAAATTACAAATCACACTTTCTGTGATTCTGTTTCCTAGACCCCGTAAATTATATCATATAAACATCGCAGTCAGGGTAGCTTTAATTTTAGTAGAATCTTCATATGGAATGTTCACCAATGTTTGGTTAACAGCCACTATTGGAAGAACAATTGGAATGGAAGTTCTGGCACTATAGCCCGTGTTACACCTAGGGTGTTGGATTTAACACACATAGATATGGTTAATCGCAACAGCAGGAAGCAAATGAAACAGACAGAATATAAAATTTCAAAGTAGGTATCGTACCTTTGGAGTTGGTTGCTTGTGCTTTATGTTGTCTCAGCAGCCTACTGTGGCACGCATATCTGCCTTGCTCCTTTTTCTATTCAATGAGCTTCTCCAGGGCAGAAACTGGGTGTTGTTTATTTCTTCCTCACAAACTTAAGACACAAGGAAAATCATACAGAAACCTCTTAGATCCTTGGAAACCAACTGTATTTTGCTCTATGTCTACAATCATGTTTTGACTTTCGGAGAGTCTGACTATACTCCCCTTCCTTCCACAACTAGAGTTAACAGGTATATTTATTGAGTGTTAATAATTCTGATTTCATCATGTAAATAACCTTACATAACATGGAAAATGCATTATTCTCAAAAGAAGATACGGAATCCGACAAAGTCTAAGTAACTTATTCCCCCAGAGTTACTCGTGGCAGAGGACTCATTCACCTTTAGTCCTGCTTACTTGATCAAACTTTACTATATTACATAACCTCTAGTGTATGTTATTATTTTACCTCTCTATTCTGATAACTTTTCTGTGAACTCAGTTATAATAGCCCATGTGTGAGATAAGCAATCATAGTAAAAATTAAATAGTAAATTGAGTACTTTGAAAATTAGGAGTATAAAATATACATATATTTATCATTGTATCCGTAGCTTTTGGTATTTGTTTCAACTTATTTGCATATATTTGTATAAAAACCTCAATACCTTAACCAAACACAATTGAGAAAAGAAAGGCTTCACTAAGGGACATTATATTAAATGAAATTGCCAGGAAATATAAAGGACAAGGATTGCAAGATTTTACTTATATGTGAGAAACAACAAAGTTGATCCTACAGAGGCAGAGAAAAGAATGACAGATTGTTATAGGCTGTGAAAGACGCTGAGCAAACCAATATGTCCCTTAGTTAATGGGTAAAGCATATGGTTAGAAGGAATAGGTTCTAAAGTTTGATTGTGTAGAAGGGAGATTACAGGTATAAATAATGTACTATAAATTTCAAAATAACTAGAATTTTAGATTTCAAAAGTTGTTTAAACAAATATGTCATATATGACTGAAATGATTAATATACCAATTATCAATATGCCATTTAAAAATGTGGTCATGGCTCATTGGGTGCATGTATCAAAATAATACTTTTACTTTGTAAATATGTAAAATTATAATGTATCCATTTAAAAAGCAATAAATGGTAGTGTATTCAAATAAGAAGTTTCACAAAAGCTGTCCATTTCTGAATGTCGAAAAGCTCTTTCTCTCTATGCCACAGGCCTTCGTGATTGAAATTCTGATTTTAGAAGTACTTGCAACATGTTCGTTGGCAGAATGAGGCCGTGGCAGAAAACCCACGCATGCCCCTCTTCAGCATTCGTTGGAAATTGTGGTCCAGGGCACTCCTGGATGCCACGAAACAATATACCCCATTGGAAAGATAATTATTAATCTGTCTTGCCTTGGCGTTGAGACTGCTTCTTTGACTGAAGCCCATAAAATAATTGTAAAACTTGCAACACCTATAATGTGTTGGGCAAATTAGGGAAACAGCCTAAAGATAAGTGCTCAGAAAACTTCCGAAATGACATTTAACAATTGGCTGTATAGTGGAAAATGTTACCAGGGAATTGCAAGAAAATGCTCATCCTGTTCAAGAGCAGGTCGCCTGGTGATTTCTAGCATCGAGTTTGGAACCATCTCAGGAATTACTGGATCACACTATCACATGGGCAGTGCCCTTTGAAGAGCTCCCTAATGACAATAACAGCCTGCTTGGTTGATGAATGGCAGTTTCAAGGTGGATGAACAATGTCCTGTTGGCAGGCTTTCAGAGAGACCTGTGAAATGAAAAAACCAATTGAAGATGGAAGGAGCAAATTAGCTCAGTGATTGAACGTCATGCTCTTTTTCTACTTATGGATTAAAAACATTACACCATTATTTTATAAAGGCAATTGTTTGAATTTATGAGTAGTAAATAGTAATCAATGCCCTGGCCATGTGAACAAGAGAAAACTGGACTTTCAAACAGATGTCAGTATGTGACACGTGGGCTTTCAATGGACTGAGTCACATCCTGGCATCCGCATTGTAGTAAAAGTTTAAGAATACATGAAAGGAAGACATATTGATTCCCATTTGAAGAATCCTCTCAAAGATGATTGGGAGATGACATTATGATGTGTTCACTTGAAGTGGCGACCTTGTAGAGGTGCAGCAGTAATGCAGAGATAAGATTAATCTACATTTATTTCTCTTGCACTCTCTAAGAAACAGAAATTCCAAAATCTAAGTCTAGGCCAGAAGGGAAACATAGACTGCAAATAACAATAGGGCCAAATAGGAAAGCCCATAACATAGTTGGATTACAAGGTCCCAATACCAGTAGTCCTGATAGTGTCTTTGTAGGTCTTGACTAACGTAGATTGCATTTTTGCATTCATAGTGGTCGATGCTAATGCTTATTATACTCTAAAAAGATAAATACATAGTATATTGTAACCAGTTTGAACAAACGAATTGCTGTCCCTCATGCTATGCACCACATTTCATATCCCATTGTTTCCCACAATGGGCATGGAGATACTGCATCGAATGAAAAAAATTATATGAATTATTTAAAATCAGAATGCACTTATATCTTCAGCAAACCATACATCAAACAACAAAAGTTTTAAGATAATATAGAAATAAACCAGGGGACCTACTGCTTTCAAGGAAAATTGTGACTGGTTACCAAAGCAGTCAGAAATCTTGGTTCAATGGCACTTCGAAGTACTGTGCGTTCTGATAATATGTACTTCACTGGAATTCGATGTGGCCAAGTTTCAGAAGCATCACTTAAATTCTACCACAAAAGTGCCCCCAGCTCAAAAATTACAATCTACCATGTCACACATTGTGACATATGAAAATTGTGCATATTGCTTTTAATATTTTAGAATTTCTATTAAAAATATTTCAATGTTCTTTACCTCAAAAATAAATAGAACTATCAAACATCAAAGATGAAGAACTCATAGAATAAAAATCGGCTTTTTAAAAATATTTTTCCCCTGTTTTATATTTTTCTGATTATAAAAATATAAGATTTCTGAGCAATACAGCTTTTACTCTGGACAACTGTTATAATTTAGGTAATTCCATCCCTTGGCTTAGTGAACTTGGTGAGAAGTCATGCTAACTGTTACAGGACGAGAAAAGCTTTCAAATGATTAACATGGCTGGGTGCCATGGCTCACCACCTGTAATCCCAGCACTTTGAGAGGCTGAGGCAGGTGGTTCGCAAGGTCAGGAGATCCATACCACCCTGGATAATAAGGTGAAACCTGTCTCTACCAAAAATATATAATTAGCCAGGTGTGATAGCACATGCGTGTAATGCCAGCTACTTAGGAGGCTGAGGCAGGATAATTGCCTGAACATGGGGCAGTGAGAGTAGTAGTGGGTCAAGTTTGAAAGCACCACACTCCAGCCCTGGCAACAAGAGTAAAACCCAAGGGGGAAAAAAAGAAAGAGAAAGAAAGAAAGGAAGGAGGAAATGAAGAGAGAGAGAGAGAAGAAAGAAGGAGAGAGGCAGAGAGACAGAGAAAGAAAGAAAAGAAAGAAAGAAAAGGAAGAAAGAAAGAAAGAAAGAAAGAAAGAAAGAAAGAAAGAAGAAAGAAAGAAAGAAAGAAAGAAAGAAAGAAAGAAGAAAGAAAGAAAGAAAGAAAGAAAGAAAGAAAGAAAGAAGAAAGAAAGAAAGAAAGAAAGAAAGAAAGAAAGAAAGAAAGAAAGAAGGAAAGGAAGGAAGGAAAGAAAGAGGGGAAAGGAAGAAAGAGAGGGAATAAAAGGAAAGAAGGAAAAGAGAAGAAAAGAAGAGAGAACAAAAGAAAATTCCATTACACATGTTGTGGCTAATCTTCCCAGGATATTTTTAAAAATATTTGTTTTAACTTAGAAGTGCTCATCAATGGTTATTATTTGTATTTTTGGTCAGTATTTTTTTTTTTTAGTAAACTATGTATTAAAGCCCATAAAACTTTTAATTTTTACTGCCTGTGTATTTTGAGAAAGAGTAAATAAGTCACTTGATGCTCTTATTGAAATATCAAACATTTTTATGAACTAGGACAAGGCAGTACTTAATTCCAAAGAAAATATAAGAAGGGCAAAATAAAACATGATCCTACTTGAAGTATTCTTCCTCTAATCCTCTTGCCAAAGCTGTCATAGATAATTTTTTTTTAAATTTGCAGTCACAGCTAATACGTTACAAAATATGTAAGAAAATAATAATGGAACACCATATAAGTAAAGATCAAAATTAGTTTGAAAAATAAAAATAAAACTTTATTTACTTATTTTACCTATTAATACATAAAGCCCGTTGGAAGAGGATATAATGGAGCATCTTCTGTTGGAGAGGACTTATGCTCATCTAAGGCATCTTGGTCATCTGGCTGCAGATTATATCTATTTCAAAAGATTGACAATTTGATTATAAAAGTAACTTTATACATTCTATTTAATTTTCTTCATTTCGAATACGCTTTTAATAAATGCAGGAAAGCTGACACCTTTAACATCTTCACAACTCGTGCAAATGATTTGTTATTCCAGAAAAAATCTGAGTTATTTTAGGTACATAGTTTCTAGTCCATTTCGCACAAGTCATTTCCAAAAGGAAACAGACTTCTCAAGACCAAGAAAATCAACGCTAACCCTTTAATAAAATAAATATTTTAAGGGCAATATTAATACATAAACGTGGGCTCATACATTTAAAAATTACTTCTCTATCTCCCAGATTTATCTGCCGCCCTTTGGGGTTTTCCCCCAGCCCCTTAGCTAGATAAAGTTCTCAAGCATTTGTAACTGTCATCCTAGCACTGCTTGATCTTTCTAAGAAATAGCCATTTGATGTCTTATTGTTTTCTACTGGAGGAGACCAATTTTTGAAGGCACCCTGAATTGTTTCAGTATATGGTCTTCTTTCAAGTTCTATATTCACTAAATGAGTCAAATTTCTTTCTTTTCTTTTATTTTTCCACAGGAAAATGCAAATACAGTCCTTCACTTCCACAAATTATGCAGCTGCGTTTCCCCCATTTGGGTAAACCGCAGGGGTCAGCACATCCAGAGTTCAATAGATCTGCCTTGTCCTGGGAAAGCCACCATCGTGATCATGACATCTCCTCTGGCAGGGAAGTATCCGTTTTCCTTTTATGACTTCGATTTTCCTTAGAAAGAGGAGTATAATTCTAGTGGATAGTATATTTAGACAAAACATTTTAAATTTGTTACAATGTATAGTTTAATAAATTAAACTACAACTATAAATGTGATAGAATTTTTTAAAAATTTCAGCATCAGCTTAAAATGTTAATTTCAGTCATCCATGATTACTCTCTTATAACAAATTTCTTAATTCTGACACAGGCTTCTACAAAATTGTGAGAAAACACTATGGCAAACAACGAAACAACTACTAAATAAAGCTACCATACATTTTATGCACTGATATGCTTATTTTTGGTACTCACTCTTTGAGTGTTCTATGGTATTTAACAACCATTCTAGGTCTTCTGGAATTTTATTATGTGCACTATGAGCTTTAAAAATAAGCAGATAAAAATAATTTCTAATATCTAGTAGTAGCTTATATTTTACTGCCTCATATGTGCCATTCAGAACAAGTTTTTGAGTTAATATAACTAATATTTGAGTTAGTTTCCTAAGCGGGTAACATTAGGAAATCCATTTCACAAATAAAAAATCAATTACAGTCAGGAGAAATACTTTGCAAAATATCACAGATTTAGCCAGTTGAGGAGGTAGCTAGCAACCTGACTCAAATATCTGACCTCTTGGCATATTACAAATTTAAACTGTTTTGTCTAAATATACTATCCACGCATTATTACAAGTGAATTAAATACAGTAATGCTATATTACTTTTCATAGTACTGTCTTTTATTCTATACCTAGGATTATGCTCTGTGGCCCAGGCTGGACTCCAGTGGCCTGATGCGAGCTCATATCTCAATGAGGCCTCACACTCCGAGATTCAAGGAATACTCCTGCCTCCACCTTCCAAATGCTTGGGAATGCAGAAGTGCTCCACCATGTCCAACTCTCCTCATTATTTTTACTAAAGAAGAGTATCCTTTGAAGACTACCTGTTTTAAGAAAAAAAAAAAAAAATTATTGTTCACTCATTTTTCCGAAACAACAGTTTAGAACGTAAAGCAAGGATCCCATGATTACAAAACAACGGTATAAATTGGCAGTAGAAAATTGATTTAAATTCTAATAGTACAGGAACACATATGACTGGTAAAGCAATTTTCAATGACAACAATCAAAGTTTCCTGATTTGCTAATGACCAGTCGTTTTGTTTCAGTGCTGACTGCAGTGCAGCAAATTTACACTGCCAACTGTTTACTCCTCTTAGGAGTCAATATTAAAAACTGCAAAAATGACTTCTGTCTTTATTCATTACAACGACAGATAAATAAACAGTTTTTCTCCCTTTATCATGTCTCTTACTGAACATAATCGTATTATACTCCAATTCAGAAGCCAGATTTTTGTTTTTGCTATAGAAGCATTTATAATATGAATTTTGTTTGAAAAAAAGTAATTTTTATAATCTAATGATTTCAGGTTAAGAATAACATGGGTAAGCTTGTTGTAACAATTATAGTACATAATTCATTATCATACTCTCTTAAAAATTGAAATAAAATGAATCTATAAATTGCGTTGGGCAGTATGGCCATTTTCAGGACGTTGATTCTCCCTATCCATGAGCAGGGAATGTTCTTCCACTTGTTTGTGTCCTCTTTTAATTCCTTGAGCTGTAGTTTGTAGTTCTCCTCAAAGAGGTCCTTCACATCCCTTGTAAGTTGGATTCCTAGGTATTTTATTCTCTTTGAAGCAATTGTGAATGGGAGTTCACTCATGATTTGCCTCTCTGTCTGTCTGTTACTGGTGTATAGGAAAGATTGTGATTTTTGCACATTGATTTTGTATCCTGGGACTTTGCTGAAGTTGCTTATCAGCTTAAGGAGATTCTGGGCTGAAACGATGGGGTTTTCTAAATACACAATCATATCATCTGCAAACAGGGACAATTTTACTTCCTCTTTTCTAATTAAGTACCCTTTATTTCTTTCTCCTGCCTGATTGCCCTTGCCAGAACTTCCAAAGCTATGTTGAATAGGAGTGGTGAGAGAGGGCATCCCTGTCTTGTGCCAGTTTTCAAAGGCAATGCTCCCAGATTTTGCCCATTCAGTATGAAATTGCCTGTGGGTTTGTCATAAATAGCTCGATGCCATCCCCATCAAGCTACCAATGACTTTTCCACAGAATTGGAAGAAACCACTTTAAAGTTCATATGGAACCCCAAAAAAGTGTCCACATTGCCAAGATACTCCTAAGCCAAAAGGACAAAGATGGAGGCATCACGCTACCTCACTTGAAACTATACTGCAAGGCTACAGTAACCAAAATAGCATGATGCTAGTACCGAAACAGAGATACAGACCAATGGAACAGAACAGAGCCCTCAGAAATAATACCACACATCTACAACCATCTGATCTTTACAAACCTGATTAAAACAAGAAATGGGACGAGGATTCCTATTTAATAAATGGTGTTGGGTAAAGGGCTAGCCATATGTAGAAAGCTGAAACTAAATCCCTTCCTTACATTTTATACAAATATTAATTCAAGATTGATTAAAGACTTAAATGTTAGACATAAATCCATAAAAACCCTAGAAGAAACCTAGGCAATACCATTCAGGACACAGGCATAGGCAAGGACTACACTGTCGAAAACACCAAAAGTAATGTCAACAAAAGCCAAAATTTACAAATGAGATCTAATGAAACTAAAGAGCTTCTGTACAGCAAGAGAATCTACCATCCAAGTAAACAGGCAAGCTACAGAATGGGGAGAAATTTTTGCAGTCTACTCCTCTGACAACGGGCTAATATCCAGAACCTACAAAGAATTCAAACAAATTTACAATTAAAAAAACATTAAAAATTGGAGGAACAATATGAGCAGACATTCTCAAAAAAAGATATTTATGCAGCCCACAGACACCTGAAAAAATATTCATCACCACTGGCCATCAGAGAAATGCAAATCAAAAAAAAATGAAATACCATCTCACACCAGTTAGAATGGCGATCATTAAAAAGTCAGGAAACAACAGGTGCTGGAGAGGAGATGGAGAAATAGGAACACTTTTACACTGTTGGTGGGAGTGTAAATTAGTTCAACTACGGTGGAAGACAGTGTGGTGATTCCTCCAGGATCTAGAACTAGAGATACCATTTGACCTAGCCATCCCATTGCTGGGTATATACCCAAAGGATTATAAATCATGTTGCTGTAAAGACACACACACACATATGTTTATTTTGGCACAGTTCACAATAGGAAAGACTATCCACCAGTGATAGACTGGATTTTAAAAAATGTTGCACATATACACCATGGAATACTATGCAGCCACAAAAAAGGATGAGTTCATGTCATTTGTAGGGACATGTATGCAGCTGGAAACCATAATTCTCTGCAAACTATCACAAGGACAAAAAACCAAACCCCAACTCTTCTCACTTATAGGTAGGGATTGAACAATGAGAACACTTGGACACAGGAAGGGGAACATCACACACCGGGATTGGGGAGTGGAGAGGGATAGCATTAGGAGATACACCTAATGTAAATGATGAGTTGATGGGTGCAGCACAGCAACACAATACACGTATATATATATGTAACAAACCTGTATGTTGTACATGTGTACCCTAGAACTTAAAGTATAATTTAAAGAAAACACACAGGAAAAAAAAAGAAAAAATATTATAATAAAGTGAAAATCACGTCATTTGCCACATTATCAATAGTATCAAATGCTTTTTATGTGCAATTTGGATTAGTATTATCTTTGCCTATATTGTTATCTGCTGTCTCAAACAGCGCTTGGTACAGAGCAGATTATATATATATATATATCTGTTTAATGCTGCCTATTGAATAGACTAATGTTAATTAAATAAAACATTTTATGCTTGTCTTAATAAGGAGAATAATAAATTCATACATAAAACCCACATTAATCCACAGCCACTATTTTTCACATTAACCCAACATGTATAACTTTAATCACTTTCTTGGATGAGATGAGGCTAAGATGTGATTTAGCCTTACTTTAGAGGAAACACGTGCAGTTACATAGTAAACAATGTATGACTGCAAACTATTTTTATAATGGCATGAATTAAATATCATTGATAAGAACTCTTAATGTCAATTGTACAACATTAATTGACCTGCTTGAAATTTATGATGGCGGACCAAAGAACAATTAGAAAATTTTAATTGTCAAAACCTAATATTTTCAGTTGTTTAAAATTTAACTTTGTCACTTGCCTTTAATCGTTTTGTTCTACAGATTTATAATAACTTTCATTTATCATCAGGTTTTCAGTGAGTTTATTATTATGTCTATTGAGTGAAAATTGTGTGTTTGTGTGCGTGAGAGAGAGAGAGAGCATGTGTGTAGAGAGTTTCCAGATACATAGTATGATTTGTTTCTAAAATCCTACAACAATAAAACTTTGTGTCTCCTGGCATCTTTGGGCAACTAATTGTGGTGCTATTGTTAGGCTTATTTTACTGCAGATGACACAAGTCAGAATTCTAGAAGAAGGCTAATGATCTCTTTTTACCATAACCACAGTTTTTTAAAAAATTGTCATTTTTCTCAAATCCAGTCTGGCCAGGCGTGGTGATGGGCCCTGGTAATCCCAGCTACTCAGAAGGCTGATGCACAGAATTGCTTGTACGCAGGAGGTGGAGATTTCAGTGAGCTGAGATTGCACTCCTGCCTTCCAGCCTGGACTCACTCAAAAAAACAAACAAAACAAAACAAAACAAAACAAAACAAAACAAAACAAAAAAAACACACACATACACACACAAGAGTCTTCTTCTTACATACCTATTAAACCAACTATTTACAGGCTATGGATTGTTTTTGGGTAACTTAATACTATTTACCTTGTTAACATTAACACTTTTTTAAATTTTTTCCATTCTAGGACATTCCTTTCTATGACTTTTTGTCATTGTTACATCTATAGTAACACATGGATCCTTTTAGATGAGTCCAAATTTTGGACGTGTGTATCCAACTCCCCATTACAATTTTTTATTTGGTGTCCCATATGCTTCTAAAATGCAATCTGTTCAAATAGGTTCTCTTTTTCCTATCAGTAAATTGCATTACTGTTCCCTCAACTTATCAAATTACACCCGGGACACAGTGTTAACATCTCTTAACTGCCTCAAATATCCAAGTACCAATACCTGCCTATTGTAACTTATAAAGAGCTTGTAATTCTCTCAACACATATGTTCCACATTGCCAGTTTCTCTAATATAGAGCACACACATCTTTTTCTACAGGCAATTTTGAATACTTCCTTACTGTGGTCCATTGTGAAATTTTCCATGCTATAGCCAGTGAGATGTTACTAATTTGTGGTTCTCTAATGGTTTATCAAGTCACACTGAATATCCCTCATAATTGCTAAAATGCCAAGTTACGCCAATACTAAATCTGTAACTACTGGCTACTTTTTTTTTTTTAACTTAAAAAAGCAACCGTTTTCTACTGCAAGATGCTATTTACTCTCCAAATCTAAGTCACATAGTCCCTACAATTGACGGCAGAACTCTTTGCATTTTTACTATTATGATGCTTTGTATCTCACCTGGGCTGTTTATTCAGTACTGTGTTTTCAAAATCATAATTAAGGTAGATTCAAAATAATTTATCTAAAATTCAAAAAGCTCAATTAACTAAGACTTTTTATAAAAAGTTTGGTAGATAACTCAGTTTCTGATATAATATATACTTAATTGAGAGAAGCTATTTAAGTCTACATTCATGTACCCTTCACCTTAAAGTGAATATTCATTTCTCTTCACAGAAACATTAGTATGTTTCATCTTTGGGTACTTTTGGGGACTTACAGGGAAGAGTACACAATGTGTACTATTATAGTATGTAAGTGTGTTGACTCAGTTTTCTCAAATTCAAAACTCCTAAACCCTAAAACACACTGCCTAATGCCTTAAGATATATAAATGTATACAGGAACCTTGTTAATTAAAATTAAACAGGTTATATTATAAACCAAACATGTGTTGTATATAAGTAGCTGAAATTTCAAGTTACAGCTTGTAAAACACAATTTTTGTGAGTTCTATGTTTGATCCTTTTAAATGTAAAATAAATATAATATTTATGTTTGTATAACATATGCTCCTCCTCTATTAAAAGTATCCCAGCATCTCAGATGTAGTGAGACAAGGCTGAGAAAAGCAAAGCACAGAGATGGTCAGAGGAGGAAGAGTAAAGGGTACAATTTATTTCCACTTGAAGGTAAATATTAATAATACAAATAACATTTTCATTACAGGAATGTCAGACCATAGAACTTAGTTTTGATAGTCTGCTAATTTTCTCAGTTGATCATTCATATAAATGTGACCTAATATTTATCAACATCACTGAGATATTAACTAGTAACTAAATTTTAACTATATCCATAAATCAGCAATTTTGAAATGTTGTACTCACACCTGATTTGCAGATATTCTAATTGGATAACAGCATCTGTAATAAATTTGCCCTCATTTTTACTCATAAAATCAACATCAATAACACTGAAAACACACAGATATTTTTGTTGTGTGTTTCTGACAATATATCCATGCCTTTAGTACTACTGTGCAATAGGTTGATGTAAGAAAAATCAGGCTACCCTAAGACAGATTTACTGAAAATTGCATTTCTTAATTTATGCTAACATCACCAAAAATTTTAAGTGAACTATTTATTTACATTATCGCTAACTATCTTTTCCTTTATTTAAGTGAAACAAAACATACATACATGCTAAGTTCCTCATGAAAGTCCTTTTGAAACCTGGCAAGAAAAACAAATAATTGGGATCCCTTAAGGATATAGATTCCGTTTCCAAGTTCTAGAAATTCTCTTTTAGATAGTGTGAGACATGACCTGGAAGCCAGTACATTTCAAAAAGCAACATTAAGAGATAACATCAGCTGGGCACAGTGACTCAAGTCTGAGAGCCCAAAGAGTGCAGGTCACAGGGTCAGAAGATCGAGACCATCTTGACCAACATGGTGAAACCCAGTCTCTAAAAAAGAACAAATATATACACAGTCCCAGCTTCTTCGGAAGCCATGGCTGAGGAATCGCTTGAACACAGGAGGCAGAGTTTGAATTCTGTCGACATACTGCCCCTGTACTCCGGCCTGGCCACTCCATCTCAAAAAAAAAAAAAAAAAAAAAAAAAAAAAGAGAGAGAGAGAGAGAGAAAGATAACATCAATCAGACAGAATATCTATTCTTAAGGATTACCAGAAAAATGAAACAAGTGCATACAAAAACCTGAGAATACATGAAATACATTAAAGTTGTACACGTTTGCAATGCATTTTAATATGTGTATATGTATATGTATATGGAATATTGATTGTACTTTAGGTACACTTTTCATTTTATAACTTGATAAAAATGTGCTCCTCATTTACGTTTTTAAAATAAAAACATCATTGATATAAAATTATGAAAATATCTTACCTGAACTGGCATACATTACAAACAACAAACTATATTTCTGTAAATCTAATCCCTATGCCCTGAATCTTTTCTTCTCTGGAGATTCAATACTCCTGTTAGTAACTGATCACTCTTGCTCAAGTTGTTATATTTCTGTGAAAAATAAGCATTCACTGGTGCAATAGAATCAAGATTATGAAACAGCTTCTACTTGTATAAAAAGAATTCTATTCTCATAAAGCAGCAAACATCTCACAAAGAAAAATATTAAATACAATTCCTTTTTGAGAGAGAAAATAAAGAGCTGTGTTAGATGTTACTGTAGATTTTATACGCTGCTATAATTAAAACAACAACAACAACAACACTTCCACAACTTCAGGAGAATAATTTAAGCCATTTAGTTCTTTATAATATCAGTAATTTTAATTCTATGTTACAGTTTTATTTTTAATAAAATACCATGCATTTTAACATTAGAAAAGTAAATTTTAAGAATATAAAGCTTAGAGAATTCCTTTAAAACTGTGAATATTCAATACACAAAATAATTTAATCTTTATTTTGACAGTGCCAAGTAATCATTATTAATTACCATAAAATTATTTTTAAAAATCACAGGGGTCATAATGCATGTAAGCCTACATTTGTGTATGGCAAATACATCAGATAGAGTCATACAGGTTCTCTGATTTGTATTTGCAGACAACAGAATTTACTTCTAGGTATATAACTGCTCCAAACACCAAAACAAAATTAGTAGCTGTGCACCTACCTGACTAGAAAGTGATAGAGCAGGTGCACCTTCATCCTGAACAAACAGTGCCACATTAACTTCCAGCTCTCTTTTCAGCCTTACGAATTTCAAGGGAATCGCTTCTCTTCTGACTACCAATAAGAAGTACATTCCTTTGCCTTCAGGAGCACTAAGGTAGGGAATCTAGAAGTCAGACATGGAGGATATGCCTGCAACTCCAGAAACAGAAACACAACTCTCTTTGTCAGATAACCACAACAAAAGAGAAAAAGAGAGAGTCCAAACCTCTGATACACTCTTTGAGACTGAATTGGGAAAAACTCTTAGTCCGCTAACAGAGTGTGGCTCTGACTACACCTGGTCAGACACCCCTCTCAGTTTGATTCAAAGTAAACCTCTCTGTTGACTGTCAAGCCATCCTTCAGGTTTCTCTCCTCTTTTCATAATGCTTACATTTGATGCTGAAAACTGGAACCAGTGTTGGGAGCACAAGCTCCCTTGCTTCCCAGGAAGCTGTGGGTAATGGCAGTTTATCCTAAGGTAACTCCTGGATCCTGAGAGTCTCTGGCCACCTGCCCCATCTTTTTTTCTCTCATTTAACCCATCAAGAGAATGTTGTGAGAAGGACAACAGACCTGAAGGGAACTGGAAGGCTCAGGTCAGGGCTCTAAAACCCTCAAGTCTCAGGAATCCACCTCTGACCACCAGTATTAGGTATTTCACTTCCTAACACTGGCTCCCTCTTCTCTCTCGCTCTCTCTCTCTCTGTCTCTCTGTCTCTCTCTCTCTGTCAATCTCTATCTCTCTCATTCTGTTGCTCTCTCTTCATCATGTAGCTCCATTCTGGCAGTCTCTCTGCCAATTCCAACTGGAATATCCAACATACAACCTTAATTCAGCCATCTGCTAAGATCTACCTTTTCCTGGATATTTCCTGGAACTGGAGAAATTCCGGTCTGCTGTCCAGTTCCTCTAAGGACCAATGGGACTAAGCTAGAGGAAACACTGGGGATGAACAGGGCTTTCTCAACATAACTGTCTTCTTCCATAAAGAGGATTCCAAATTTCTGTCTATTGTCTGGGGTCATCTAGAACAAATCAGACATTCTTCAAAATATCTTTATAGCAAATCCAGCTTCCCGAAAGTGCTAATTGTTAAGTAGGTGAATTTGTAAATATATCATTCACTTGTACCCATGGGAAAGGTTTAGTGTTACTGCCATTTACAGGAAAAGCAAACAAAGAAACAAACAAAAACTTAACACGTTTTGCATTGAAGTTAAAATGCCTAAAAGTTACATCATGACATGTAATTGAAAGTGCTAAACGTAAATTTTCATGCAAGGCATATAAAAAGAGTAGAAAGTTAAAAATTGTAAGTGGACATAAAAATTTTCCTTTTTAATAAAAATTAAAAAATTTTGGGGCAGATAGTGACCTAGCTTGAAGTGTTTCATTTGTTTGTTTGTTTCTGTGTTTGTTTGTTTTTTCCATGCCCCAGTGGCATCTGAAATGCCAGAAATCAGCACCGTTCACTCCCTTAAAAGGGGGTGAAGCCAGGGAGCCAAGCAGTCTAGTTCAGTGAACGTCATGCCCAAGGAGCCCAGCAAGCTAAAATCCACTGCCTTGAAATTATCACTGCCAGCCAGTAGTCTGAAGTTAACCTGGGATGCTTGGGATTGGTGGGGACGGAGTGTCCACCAACGCTGAGGCTTGAGTAGGTGGCTTTCCCTTCACAGTGTAAATAAAGTCACTAAGAAGTCACCGCAGCTCATCAAAGCTGCTGTAGCCAGACTGCCTCCCTAGATTCCTCCTGCCTGGTCAGGGCATCTCTGAAAAATGGCAGCAGCCCCAGTTAGGGGCTTATACATAGAACTCCCATCTCCCTGAATCAGAGCACCTTTGGCAAAGGGCAGCTATAGGCACAGATTCAGCAGACGCAACCCTTCCTGCCTGCGGTTCTGAAGAGAGCTGAAGATCTCCAACAGACTGCCTCATCAAGTGGGTCCATGAATCCCATGCTTCTTGACTGGGAGACTCCTCCCCCCAGGGATCGACACTCATACAGGAGTACCCTGGCTGGCACCTGGCAGGTGCTTCCGTGGGATGAAGCTTTCAGAGGAAAGAACAGGCAACAATCTTTGCTTTTCTGTATCCTCTGATAGTGGTACTCAGGCAAAAACTGTCAGAAGTGGACCCCCAACGTAGTCCAACACACCTGCAACTGAGGGACCTGATTGATAGAAAGAAAACTAATAAGAGAAAGGCATAGTATCAACATCTACTAAAAGGATTTCCAGAAAACAAAACAAAAACCTAATTAAAGGTCACCAACATCAAAGATCAAAGGTATAAAAAATGCACAAAGGACATAAGTAGCTGAAAATTCCAAAAAGAAAAGAATACCTCTTCTCCAAAAGAACACAAGTCCTCACCAGCAAGAAAACAAATTTGAATAGAGAATGAGTTTGAGGAATTGGCAGAAGTAGGCTTCAGAAGTTGGGTATTAACAAACTCTTCTGAGCTAAAAAAGAATGTTGTAACCCAATGCCAGGAACCTAAGAACTTCAAAAAAAGGTTAGGGAAATTGCTATCTGGAATAACGAGTTAAGAGAAAAACTTAAATATCATAACGTAGCTGAAAAACACACACTACAAAGACTGCATGAAGCATACACAATTATCAATAGCCAAATCCATTAAGTGGAAAAAGGATAACATCACTGTAGGTCAACTTAATGAGATAAAGCATGAAGAAAAAGTTAGAGAAAAAGGAGTTAATAGGAACAAAGAAAGTCTCCAAGGACTATGGGACGATGTGAAAAGATTAAACCTGCTTTGTTTATTTGCTTGTTTGTTGGTTTGAGATGGAGTCTCACTGTGTAGCCCAAGCTGGAGTACAGGGGTGCGATCTCAGCTCACTGCAACCACCTCTTCCCTGGGGCAAGGGATTCTCTTGCCTCAGCTTCCTGAGTAGCTGGGTTTACAATCACACACCACCACATCTGAATATTTTTTGTGTTTTTAGTAGAAACAGGGTTTCAGAATGTTTTTCATGTTTGTCTAGAACTCCTGACTTCTTGATCCAACCATCTTGGCCTCCCAAAGTGCTGGGTTTACAGGCATGAACCAACATGCACAGCAAAAACCTGGCTCTTCTTTTTGGCCCAAATACAACTATGAAGTTTCCTGCTCTCTCAACACTAACTTCCATTACATTTGTCATCAACATTCTCCCTAAAGTATAAATCTTGCTGTATCAGAAACACGCAGTCTTTCGTATCTTATCCATCTCTAACCAATTGTAGTTGACTTACTACAAGCAGAGAGGGGCTTATCATAGATTCACTGTTCATAACAAGAGCTTTGATGTCACATTTAGGCTACAGTGCCAACTTCACAGACAGCTGTGATGTGAGAAAGGAGAAGAGTGAGCCCTTTTTAGTTGTCTTAGAGAATAATGGTAGTATAGTAGCCCACACATACCTATGCGTTCAGTAAACATCCAGTCTTATTACTTTTTCCCTGGGACTGTGTTTTATTTCAACTAAATGCGGATATTCATAGTCTCATACAGAAGAATAAGTAGGTGAAAAGGAATGTTATGTTACCTTTTTATTTTTCAGTGTTCTTGAAGTTCTTGAGATGAACAGTGGCAGGAAATTCATCATTTTTAAAAGTAATTTTCTTTGGAGACGGTGAGGTTGGGAGGAGTTTGTTTATGAACAGACATGCAACTCATACGTTTGATACTCAGCTGTTCCACGCAATAGTTGTGGAATTTTTAACAAGATTTGAAAGGGATGGACATTTTGCTACCATGAAGGTGTTTGACACGGCAGGTCAGGAGAGATTCCAAAGACTGAGGATGTCATTTTACAGAGGTTCTGACAGTTGTCTATTTACTTTTAATATCAAAGATTCACAAAGCTTCCGGAACTTAAGTAACTGGAAGAAAGAGTTCATCTATTATGCAGATGTGGAAGAACCCCAGAGCTTTCCTTTTGTGATTCTGGATTCTAAGGCTGGCATTAGCAAATTGCAGGTGTTTATAGAAGAAGTGAAGCTTATGCAGGGAGAATGGTGACTATCCTTACACTGTAACAGGTGCAAAAGATGCCACAAATGCGGCCATAGCCTTTGAGGAAGGGGTTCAAAAATTCTTGCATCTGAGGATATGTCAGATCACTTGATGCACAAAGGCATGGTCAACCTTCAGCAAAAGCCCAAGCCTAGCTCATCTTGCTCTTGAGTTTTAGAGATAAGGCAGATGCATTCTAACCAACTCACACATGTACACATAATCACGGACACGGAGAATTATTGTTTGTAGCAGTGTGTTACTTAGTAATAAAATTCAATGAGTGTGTATTGCTGTGTCATTAGTTGGTGGGAGAAGGGACACATCCACTCATAGAGGAATATATTTTCTCAGTAAAGGCAATAAGCTTACATTTATAAATGGTAATGGTTGTCTAAAAATGTTTCTTTGATTTACATATGTAAATTAGAAATTTTATAAATGAGATGACCAACACTTTAATTATAATTAAAATGAGACTACTCTAGAATTTATACTTGAATTTTTTTCCTGGAAAAATGGGAAACTAATTTTTATATGTACAGATTTTTATGCAATTATCATCGTATCCTTCATGAAATAAAATGATTTCCTAAAGCTACAATATTAGATAGGAAAGATTAGAATCTAATGTATTTGTAATGCATTCCTTTTTACTTTACTTCTTTATTCTTTTCAAAATGGCTTAACCTTTTTCTTAGTTTTCATTCTACCTATCATTAGATTTACTCTAGTAACTACTCGTCATTCTTTTGCCATTAATGAACTTCTACCAAAATAGATCACGTTTCCCAGCCCTAGGCAAAAAGTAGTACAAGAGTTGCTTCTTCATACAGTCTGTCACACATCCAGCTAAATTCGAGCTGTCCGTGAATAAAAAGCCTTTCCATTAACAGAGTTCACTTTAAGAAAAAAGGTGAACTCCTGAGCTTGGAGAAAAGACAAATCTGCATTTGATAACTGATTTAACAGTTACAATGTGTGTGTGGAGGATAGAAAATTACAGTTCTACTAATGGGATACTTAATATTTCTCTGACATTTTTCAACCTTTTGGAAAGTCTCCTAGTTGAAGTTAAGCGACTCCTTTTTAACAAAGACACAAGCTGAACTTATCACTCTCAGGGGAAATGCTAAGAAGGATTGTACTTTGTCAGAGGGTAAATAAGACATTTTTATTAGGCCATGTATTTACTTACTGTCTTCTCTATTGCTGAACATTGCTTAGTGATTTGCTTGCAAGGATTTTTGTGTTTGCTTCAAAAAAACCCTTCCTGCAATGATGAGACTTGATAAAGCAAATTGTGGCCTCTTGTGGATGTTCATATTCTCTGCAGTTGATGACTATCTGAAGCTTGGACTGAATGTGGATGAGACCCGCAACTGGGGAGCGATGGGGATATCAAAGGATATGCTGGGTGAGTGTGGTGGCTCTCATATAGGGAGCAGAGTTTTAAAAAATTACATCAAAACATTTCTCTTCCTGGTTTCACCCAGTATTTCATCTGGAAGCGTTTTATCAAATATACGATAGGAAATGGTAGCAGAACAAAGCAGGTGGCGAGTATGGCAGCAGAAGCAGTGAGAAACAGCTACAGAGCCAAGCTGGACAGGAGAACCGTAGATCATGCTCCATCGTTTGAAGGAAGGGTGATTCCCAGTGGTACAGAAGTTTGCTTCATACAGTCTGTCATATATCCAGCTAGAATCAAGCTATGAATACAAAGTTTTTCCATAGAGAGAGCTCAGTTTACAGGAAAAGGCTAACTACAGAACTTGACAAATAGATAAATGTGCATTTAATAACTTACGTATCAACTAAAAAGTGCTGAGTAGAGGATACAAAATTACAGTTCCATTCCATTCAAATAAATAGTTTTGTTGATTGTCATCCTTGGGGAAAGTTTCCTACTTGAAGATAAAACATTCCTACTGTTTCTTATCTCAAAAAAAAAAAAAAAAAAAAAAAAAAAAAAAAAAAAAAAAACTATGTTTCTCGACAAACCTAAGCTTTCACTTTTATATTATGATACCAGTATGTAAGTTTTTTCACAATAAACATATCATGTGAAGGAGTAAAAAGATAAGTAGAGAAAAGCATCTGTGTGGTATCCAGTGATAGGTGCTATCTGGAGAGTCAGTGTTTTCTAGAACTCTGAACTGATAAATGGGAAGTGGTGAAGTGACTGAATTGTTAAAGATCGCAAGTACAGCATGGACAAAACAGAGATTGAGAGTATGTATGTCCATGCCAAAGTAAGTATCTTAGGAAGTTTGAAGCTATAACCGGAGGACAAAACTTCGTATGCACATGTCTTCCGGATCACTTTTGGAGCACTAAAGCAGATAACCAACTTCGTGCAACATATATGTGCTAATGGGAGCCTGATCTTAAGACTAATTTCATTTCATTGCTCTTATGTTAGAGAGCCTGCAAGGGACATCACCTACCAGATCCAAGCTTTGCCAGCTTATCTTTCCTCATGATCATCTTGTCTCTATCAGCTGACAGCTCTACACCTGTGCCTCAGTGCTCTCATTCACACCTTCACACCTGCAATTGTTTCCTCTGCAGCCCACATTAGAAGTCTGGCTTAATGCTCCACTTACCTTCCAG
>NC_044570.1:15008314-15061288 GCF_007565055.1 Rhinopithecus roxellana
GGAAGAGGAGAGGAGAGGAGGAGGCGCAGGAGGAGGAGGAGGAGAGGACGAGGAAGAAGAAGAAGAAGAGAAGAAGGAAGAAGAAGAAGAAGAAGAAGAAGAAGAAGAAGAAGAAGAAGAAGAAGAAGAAGAAGAGAAGCAAGAAAATGTGCGTTAGAAAACAAGAAAGGTGGTCTCTAACAGGAGGTAATTAAAGAATGCTTTAATGTAAGATCAAAAGGTTAACTCTTCCTGCCAGCTGTGAAATTCCACCATGTGCTGACAATGATACAATCCGAGAGCATAATATGATATAAAATTTATTGTTCGAGTGATGACACAAATAATTGTGATCATGGTCACTGAACTCACTAGGTATGAACTGCAATGAAGAAAATTTTTGCCAACTAAAATTCAACTTTAAAATAACTGGTGAAATGTAACTGAGAGAATGCTGAAGTATACAGCATGTGTTAACCTTTCTCTAAATTTTCAGACTGTCTGTATGTGTCTTTGTGTGTTTCTGTGAGCATTTATTCCCTTTGTGCCATCCAAATTCTTGCCCCTATTCTATTTATGCCGGATTAATTGAGAAGACACTTATTCTTTTTCCTAACTCCAGTTACTTCTCTTCCCTTGCCTGCTGTCATTGTTTGGTATGTCCCTCCAATTTTCACGTTGAAATTCTGTGTCTATTGCGATAGTGTTGACAGGTCAAACTTTTAAGAGATGCTTAGCCATATGGGTGCAACCTCATGACAGATAGTATTATCTGGAGAATAAGTTAGGTGTTGTGTGGGTGGACTTTGGGTCAAAGGATGAGTTTTACCCCGAATTTCTGTTCATTGCATGTCCTTCATCGTATGGGTCCATGCTGCCATGTTGTAAGGTACAAAGAAGTTCTCATCAGATGCAGCCCTTTGGTCTTCTCTGCCTCCAGAACCATAAGCAAAATAAGTCTTTTGACAAATCACCCAGGCAGTGGTATTGTGTTGTTTCAAGAACAAATGAACCCAAAGACTACTGTTTCTTCCTCTTCAGAGAACTAAATTAGGGAAGTTACAAAGACACATGAAAAATTTCCTTTCAAATGATCCAAATATTTATTTGTAAGAAGCAGTACAATAGCCTGCCACCGAAACAAAACCCCATTTTACTCTTAACTATACTTTCATAAATAAAAAAGCAAACATAAAAGTAAATATGCAATTTTATTGCTCAATAAGGTAATTGCAGAAATCTTTATTTATTTATTTATTTATTAATTTATTTTGTCAATGTAAACGTTAGTCTCCGTTGTCATGCATAATTTGGTGCAGTTTTAATGGAAGATCAGTTGTAACTAGTGTGATATTTGTCCAGTGGTGATGGTTGAGTAGCTGGCCTGGAAAGAGGGCTAGATGATATATCAGCTATCGCAGACATTTGCAACCACCGGTGGCCTGCTGGTAGCAGGTTAGGATGTGGAGCCTGATTGACAGATACTGCAGGATATCTCATTGGAACAGCAGGTGATTCTACTATCAGCTGCAAAAAACTGTTTTGAAAGGGAGATATTATGTGGTATTGAGAGGTTGTGGTTGTAATAAAATTCACAATGCGGCCCCTTGCTTGCATGTATGTGCTGTGAGAGTGCATATGAATAGCGCTCAACTGATTTAAAATGTCACGTTGATCTGTTGCACTTTGTTCTGATGGTCCAATTGAGGTTGAACGTGAAGGAGGAGGGAAACCACATAAAATTGGGTCAGATGAACTAGCAATTATCTTTCCGACAGAAGATTCCCTTGTTAGAGACATATTTAAATTTGTAGAGGTTGAAAATAAACTTTCTTCACTAACTTCAGCAGCTAAGGCAGGATTATGCTTCTCCATGTTAGCCCCTTCTCTAAAAGGCCTCTGGTTGAAATCTTCATGGAATAAAGTAGGTGTAAGTGAAGCATTTTTAACATTAATTCTTCTTTTCACTCTTACTAAAAGTTGGGGACAGCCACGATTTGAAATTTGGATTATAATAGCACTTTAAGTAAAACAAACCAAAAAAAAAAAAAATGCAATTCAGTGCCACTTTAAACCAAGGGACAAGTGACAATAACAAATATAACACAATAAATTTCAGATTTCTGCTTCATCACACAAACTTAATGTCATCAAATAATTCATGAACGTTGTTTACTATTTTTACGAATGTGCTTTTTGGAAGAAAGCACTCAAGTTGTTAAGCCCTCAAGGGAACACATGATACATATTAATAGCAACATTTCATTAAGTGGCTTTGGTACATTTATTTGGAGTTCAGTGGTAAGAGTCAAAACTGTTACTAACATTTCTTAAAACCCTGAAAGTTTAATGCTCAAGTTAAACGCAATAATTTTTACCTTAATATTGTCCATAATTTCCAAATCTTGTCATACTGCATGTATTAACATATTTACTGAGGTACAAAGTAAAATTACTTCTATACTCTATGTAAATTGGTAACTGAAATATGTTAAGTACCTTGTTCAAGACACAGGATTCTTTCTCTTTGGCCAGAAAGGTGGGTAGAAAGGCAGATCTTTGAAAATTCGGTCGAATTTTACTAAATCCATAAATGTTGAGCTGTCGAACAAAACTTTTGATACTGTCAGTTTGAAATATTCTGCAAGGATTCTTTCTTTCCAAAATTTCTTTCTTGAAGTGTTCTTCATAGATCACTATGCAAGTTCCATTCTCATCCCATGAATTAGACTTGAATTGGTCACTTTCAGCTATTTTCCAAAGTTTCCTGGGAACGGTCAGAGAAAAGAAATCATTATCTTTATCTAGCTCAGAGACACAAACTGTGTAACGTGGTCCTTTTAAGAAGAATCCTTGTGACAAAACCTGAATAGCATTTTCTCCAATCGTTGACCTTAAGTCTGAGTCCCCAGGGAATGTGTGCTCACAAAATGGAGACCTAGTGGAGGCTTCTGAAACAGTTAATTCATCTTTGGGAGAAAAATCTTGAGTTTCTGAAGAACCGTGTTCCATCTCAAATAAATATTTCTTTTGCCGGTGTTCCAACCTGCATGGTTTTTGAGATTGCAGCTTCAAATGCTATCAGGAGTTCTAGACAGATAAAGTAATCTACACCATCAGCATGGTTCCCAAGCTGAGTAGCAATGATATCACAAGAGGACTTTAGTCTCCTAGCGACCAACAAAAATCTGGCCCAAAATGTTTCCTTCCCAGCCTGAGAAATGCATCCAGCAAAAATAAAATCTAGATTGCTCACTTACTCCGTGTAAGATGCAAAAATCTCATCTCTGTAACAGCATATAAATAAATAAGAAAATAATGTCCTCAATCTCTGAAATAAATGTAATTTCTCCCTCACACACACACTCTTACTAGGTTGGTGAGGGGAGCTTAAGGCCTGGTAATTGCAAAATGAAAAAGAAAAAGAAAAGAATTCAGAAGAATTTTGAAAATAAACATGCATACTTACCATTCAAAAGTTTCAGCCTTCTGCTTTAGCACTGTTTCTCTTCCTCTTAGTAAAAACCATGGTTTTTACTTAAAGTTGCCTTTATCCATAAATTTCTTTCATTTAAGTCTACACTGAAAATCATGAATTTTTAGCAAGAAAACTGATGAAAGCCAAACTGGTGTAAATGAATATACTGTCTCCTAAATACCACAAATCAACAATTACATCTTCAAGAAGGTACAACGTGGCTGGTTACTGTGGCTCACACCCATAATCATAATACTTTGGGAGGCCAACACGGTCAGATCACCTGTGGTCAGAAAGTCGAGCCCAACCTGTTTAACACTGTAAAACCACATCACTAACAAAATGTAAAAATTAGCCCGGCAACATGGCAGGCACCTGTAGTTTCTGCTACTCAGGAGGCTCATGAACGAGAATCACCTGAACTTGAGAGGCAAAGGTTGTGGTGAGGTGATAATTACTATTATACTCCAGCCTCAGTGACAGAGAGAGACTCCATCTAAAAAATAATACAAATAAAAATAAATAAAAATTAAAAAACTCCAGGCTTGAATATTTTCAACTTGTTGGAAAACAAAGTTTCAAACTTATTCAACATATTATAGCTGCATACAAACTGGCTCTCCTAGTTACTATTAAACTGTATTTTCACATCTTCCTAACATCCCTCATGTATTATACACTAGTTAGTCCTTAGACACCTAGCAGTCCTTTATCTAAAAAAAAAAAAAAAAAAAAAAAAAAATAAATTGACAGGGTCCTGCCCTATTGCCTAGGCTGTAGCTCACTGGTGTGGTCTCGACTCGCTGCAACCTCTACCTCCCGGGCTCAAGGGATCCTCCTACATCAGTCTTCCAGTTAGCTGGGACCATAAGCGCACACTACCGACTCCGGCTAATTCTTTTGTATTTTTCTGTAGAGATGGGGTTTTGTCATGCTGCCCAGACTGCTCTTGAACCTCTGGGTTCAGATGCTATGCCCACCCTGGCTTCTCAAAGTGCTGTGACTAGAGGCATAAGTCACCACACCTGTTCCTGTTAACTAAAAGTTTGTAAGATCTTCAAGAGGAACCATTGAACAATATGCACATTCAGCAACAAAACTCTAAAAGAATACAATCCCACAGTTTAGTGGTTGTGTTGTCTGAATGTTGCAGTCAGCAAAGATGCACAGAATAACTCAGAAAATTATTCAATTTCTTTAATTATTTTAATTTTGTTTTAGAGACAGTATCTTGCTATGTTGTTCAGGCTTGCCTCAAATTATAGGCCTGAAGTGATCCACCCTTCTAAACTTCTAGATCGCTAAGGTTACCGGTGTGAGCCACCATATCTTCCTAATTTGTAAAATCCTTTGTAGAGATGTAGAAAAACTTTTTTCACTGTGTTTCAATATGTTTCTCTGTGGGTCATTCTGACTGACAGTTCGCAGGCTCATATGAACTTCTAAATGAATGGGCCATCCTTCCACTTATGTTTTCACAGAGAAAGCATTTACTAACTACCTCACATATGCGAAGCAGCATACTGGGAAATAGAGATACAAATGTAGATAGATATAGTCCCCATCTCTTAAGACTTCACAATTTATTCAGGGAGAGATAATCATAATAAGGTATGATAATTTCATAACTGAGGTAAATAAGGACTGCATGCAGGAAAGAGACCTATATGATTCACTCAGTGGGAGTCAGGGAGCATATTACCGGGGTGACAGTCCAGCTGTGTCTTGAAAGAAAGTGTGGTTTCTTCAGGATGAGAAATGGATTGACTTCAGATACTCACAGTTAAATAAACCGGAGTCCAGTCAGTCACCTATCTTGAAGATGAAATTATTAGTCTAAACACAATCCAAACATCTCAAAGATCTGTGCTTCCCTTATTCATTTTGATAGCTGGAGCAAGCCCAATTCCCAGGAACCCTATACAAAATGGTAGAGGGTGTGACCTTAGCATTAAACAACTAAGTTAGGGTGAAGTCTTGCTACTTTTACCATCTGACAGCAGCAGTTATCAGTGTAGGCCAAAAATACAGCTGTAAATTCAGTGTGGTCCAAGACATACCCTTAGAAACAGAATATTACTTCTTTAAAAATAAAATAGACTCAATCCCACTTGCCAATATAGACTCCCAGCCACTCTTCATCCTGACTTTCTCTTGTCCAGTTACTTCCCGGATGACCAGATTAAATGGCCACATGAATGACCTTTGCAGCCCTGGTACCTCCTTTACCCTAGAGACCTTGAACTTTGCTCATTTCCATGGCCCCAGCCAAGCCGGGACAGTGCACTTGGTTTCCAGTCTCCACCTGAAACATACTCCTGCAATTCTGTACTTTTGAACAATCCTTATAATTCCACCTGCCACATTCTCCGGATCTAGTCCTTGATCCCTAAGACTGTTATTCAACTGCTATTCCCCCTGGGTTAGCAGCCACTTACCCTCTCCTCTGCTTCCCTTCACTCTGCAAGAGAAGCCCAGAGTCTTCAGTTAAATAGGCTGCCATTCTCACATCTAATATGGTAGGCTATTCAAAGCTCCAGTCCTGAAACATCTCCATCTTTCCACCCTAATTGAAAGGGGCACAAAAGACAGATGCTTACAGTTCATCCTGAGAACAACCAAAACATAAAAATATAAAACAAACTCACTTACAAGCACGTGGTTTGGTCTCACTTTATTTCAGGCTCCCTCAACTACAGCTGGGCCCTCAATATAGGTGATCAGTGCAAAGCAACACTGATCACCTATATAAGGTGGAGCTTATTTAGGGTGTGTTTCTCATAATCCCATCTTGACTGTTCACCGCCGACATTCTTCTTTGTGCACTTTTCCCACAGGAAGTGAATCTGTGTATACGTTTCAAGGCCCACCCTTCTTTTACTTTGTACTCTTGACCCCAGTTCCTATTGCTCTTCTGAGGCCTTGTTATCTCAATTATATCATCTCATTCCTGGAACGTGAGCCAACCTACCAATAGCTGCAGGAAATTGTTACACAGCAAAATATTTGCAAATGACACCTCTTGGTGGTTTTGAAGTCTCTCAAGTATATGCTTTTCCCAAAATGGTGATGGCTTCAGACTCTGATTGACAAGCCTTCTCAAAACATTTCCAGAACACAGCTAATTTCTTCTCATACTTTCTTTTGGCTTTCACTTCAATTTTTGCAATCTCAACACATTTGCAAAACTATAACTGCAAATTGATCACACACAACATATGTTATCTATTATACTATAAGAAGAATAACAAACACTCTCTGCACATCCAGAATCGGCATTAATTCTCTGCCCAAATATATTACATTCATCTTCAGATTTATCTCACTCACTGTATTTGTGGGACTCACTCAAAAGACATGAACAAATGTCAACAGAAATAAAAATAATGTGCACAATAGTAAAGTATTCCATTCTTTATTAAAATTTAAAATTCCTAGATTATTTTTATTTTGTATACCTAAGATTAAGACTTTAGAAGGCTGTTGGAGAAACCAGCCCCACACCACCCAGAGGGTATCCTGAGTCCGGCGGGATCAAAGGAGTAAGAAAGACACAGAATAATTGTTTAAAAGATGGGTCTAGGGGACCGGAGGGTGGGAGGCTTGCTCAGGGCCCAGAGTTCTCGGGCTCCACCCAATTCCTTGCTGTATAAGCTCTTTTAACTTTGGACAGATAGGAGGGGTAGGAAACGATGAGGGAAAGGACTAATCAGTGAAGGAGAACTCTTGAGTCATTCAATAAGATTGATAGCAGTGGCAGTTTCTGTGAATTTCCTTGACGTGTCTCTAAACTACTTACGATCTTGAACTTATTGGGACTGAAACAGGTGGGAGTGCGTTTCAGGAGGAGCCAAGATATTTGATCGTATTCCACTGCTGCAAGGCAGTGTTATTTCCATCAACAACCTGTGGAATGACACTGAGTGTTTATGCTCTCAGAGCATAAATACATAAAGGCAATAAACATTATGTCATATATACATATACACACATTTATTATATATAACATATATATTAACATTATATATATATATGTGTGTGTGTGTATATATATATATTAATAAACGCCGATTGATATTTAGGCTTGTTCATGGTGTCTGGGTACTATCTCAAGGAACCATCTGCATCTGTCAACTAAAAACCAAGAGCATAAACAAACATAAACTAAATAAAATTTGCAATTTTTGATACACCTATGGTTATAATAAACTTTAAAGGAATGGTATTAGAACGGCCATCACTGGTTCCAGCAAGAATATCGGCTACAGACAACAGAATGAGATAAGCCTGAGATGTCCCCAAAACTTGTATTTTTGTTGTTGTTGTTGTTTAGCAATATCTAGTGTTAAATTATCTTGTTTTCCTTGTAGATGAGGTCTAATCATCTCCCAATGATATTCAGTAGGTCTGTAAGTGCTAGGAGTAATACAAAAATCAGAAGTATTCCAATCACATTGCATTTGAATTCTGTGCTCCAAGCTCCTACCCCTCCAAACTGTCCATCCAAATTAGTGTCTGACGGAGGTCATTAATTTGATTTGCCAATTTTTTATCTATTTGGCTTTGGGAATTCCAAAATTTACAAGAATTTTTCTGCAAACTATCCACAAAGACCCATTTGAATAGCAGAGTGCAAAGCAACACCAGCAGCAGCAGCAGGAGCTGTGACAGCTATGAGACCCATAACCACATCTATTAAAGTAAATATGAATCTCTTTGATCTATTAAGTATTCCTTTTAGTACTTCAGTGATAAAATTTATGGAGCGAGAAGGCTCCTGAGGTCTATTGAAGGAAATGAGTATCCAAACTCCTTCTCAGGTCCTAACCAGTAAAAATGTTATTATCTTTATTCAATGCAGGTAAAAAAATGACTGTTTAGGCATGTTACGGTGTGACAGTCAGGTAGGATATTAGTTTTCCCCACTGCCAACATAAAAGGAGGTTTAACACAACTCTGTGATGGGACCATCTGATTATAGGTCATGGCTACAACAAATAAAAGGGTTTCACTGTGGGTCTCCCTTTTATATTCTCCTTTCCACATCCAAATTGGGATTTGAGCCATAATTAACTTCCACAATTCTGGATGTTCTGGTCTTATAACTGGATTAATCATTTTTGGGCTTGGAGGAGACATACCGTTCTCTTCCCACTTAATACGATAATTTGTTTCAATTCTTCTATGTAATGTTGGTGCATTATCTGCATAGTTGTTTACAAAAGGAGTCCCTCCACAGCCTTCTTGCTGTCGAGTACAATTCACTGCAAAGTGTCCCCTAGGGATCCAATCAATGATGATTTTATAGGAATTCTTTCCAGTACAGCAGTGCTGTTTTCAATACGATCTTTCCAGGTTAGCACGTCTAGCTTTTCAGACATTTAATGAGCTGCGTAGGGCAGGGCTTCTATTAGGTTGAAATTTATTACTCTAAAAATGTGTCATAACATAGCTGTGCTCAAGGTATTTAATAGTGTTGAAAGTTTAAAGTGTTCCTCCACTGATTGCATGAATAGAGGCTTGTTATCCATTATGTGTAGGGACATAAACCATCCAACTTTGTTTTCACAATGTAATCATCCTGCCGGCAGCCCCAGGCCAATGGGAGGAAAGTGATAACCAATGGAAACATTCGTTAATGTTCCTGCATTCTCTGGATGAGTGGGACCTTGGTTTTCTGTTGGTCCAGGCATCCAGATCCTATCATTAATATAAACCCCCACCGGGGGTTCTAATTATGTAACAGGCCTAATCAGTGGTGGGAATGGAATGTAGGCCCAGTAAGGGTAACTTTGATCTGACGCTCCCTTAATAGGTCTAATTGCTGCCTGACATTCTGTGTTAGTATTTTCATAAGCAAGCAGCTGAGCAATCAGTTTCCTGGCATGAGAATCCCAAATAGCCTTTTGGGCCACGTCTTGCAAAGCAGTGATCAAATCTGGATGAGGCTCCCTTGGAACCTGTGGAACTGAGTTAAAAGAAGGTTATGTAGCACCAGGATAGTGAGTTGTTTCCCGGGCTCTTAGGCATATAATTCTGAGCTGATCAACAGCCTCATCACCCATTACCATCTGTTGATTTACAGTGCCCAATACGTGTCTGATTCCAAGCAATTGATCAGATGTGATATTAATGGCAGGTTGGACTTGAGCATTTCTGTGTGCCCGATTTGTTAATTCATCCATCCACCGGGTTTTTAATTGGAGAAACGCAGAGGGGAACAGGGTGGATCAGGCTAATAACTCCCAATCCATAGGTACTAAATGGCAGTTATAAAGCACAAGTTGTAACAAGGAATGAACATAAGGAAAATTTGTCCCATATTGTGCAATTGCTTGCCTTAAGTCTTCTAACTTTTTAATAAGAAATGGCTCCTAGTGTGCTTGAGCATGTTCTCCAGACTCCTCAGCTGGCAAAGTAATTAGCGGAAACTGTCAAGTATCCAAGTCCCCTATTACTCCTGCCTGGCGAATAGATGCCTGGATTGTCTCTGCACCATAATTTGTATTTGGACTGGCTTGCAGCATTCCTTTACCGTAATTAACAGGTGTATTGCAGGATCTGGCCAGCAGTCTGCGAAGCAATGGGGATCTTTCTTTGTTCCCAGGTGGATCGGCAGATCAAGAAATAATGGACAGACAAAAGATAGTGAAAGCTGGGTCCGGGGTATCACCACCTTCTGATCCTGTGATGCTGCCAATGCACTGGGTACGCCAGCATTTATTTTTAAGTTTAGTGAGGGCAAGGGTAGGATAGTGAGGGATTTAGGATCATTTGATTATGAGGTGAGATGGTCACATGGGAATGAAGTAATTCTTTAACATAACATCAGTATGCAGAAGTACAGTCTACAGAGACAAGAATTTAAAATACAGTGTGTGCATCAGCAATTTCTAATGCTGCCTTAAAACCATTAGAAACCACAGTCTTTCCATAACCCATGTCTTTTGATCTGACTCTCCCTTAATAGGTCTAATTGCTGCCTGACATTCTGTATTAGCATTTTCATTTTGCAAGCAAGCAGCTGAACAGTCACTTTACAGGGATGAGAATCTCAAATAGCCTTTTGAGCTGTATCTTGCAAATGGGTGATAAAATCTGGAGAATCTCCCTTGGAAGCTGTGGAACTGAGTTAAGAGAAGGCTGAGTAGTACCTATGTCTTCTACACTTAGGTTATATCTAGCCATGGCAAGAGGAGGGCATTTATAGCCCTATCTTATCCATATGAACCGGAGCCCCTCATGCATCCATTTGTAGGCTCTCCACAAGGGCCGCATTCCATTGCCAGAGCTATGAACGTCTGCTTTTCTGGGAGAGGAATCTCGGTGATGTGAAACCTCCCTGCTGCACATCCGTTCATAGGCTCTCTGCAGGGGGAAGCACGTCATGCACTGTTGGCTCATTGTGGTAACCCAACCTGGTATCCTCTTTACACAATCCTGCATGCAATTTTGTATTTACAATAATCAGGAGCCTGTCATCTTTTATTCCATTGCAATAGTTTCATGGGGTCTTCCTCCATCTCCCTCTTTTCTCTGATTTAAATGAACCATAGCAATCATAGCTTGGCATTGATCATGATTGGATTGAAGAATATTTTTTCCAATTTTACACATGGACAATAAAACAATAGCATAAATTTTACACAGAACAAAATTAATGATAGTGGATCCTCCCAAGGATTTTACACATTGACTATGGTTGAGATTAGATAACCCCTCAGAAATACCATCTAAAACTTCAGCAACAGGTGAAGCAGTTAAGTGTGCCTGAGACACCTCAAATATCTGTTCTTTTAGCTTGCTTATTGTCTAAATATAAACTATCTTCACTTCCTTGAAAATGGCGTTTTACTGATTCCCTCTTGTGAACACACTCATATATTGGAATGGAAGTATACAAAAATTAGAAGCATTCCAAACACATTGCGTTTGTAGTCTATGTTCTGGACCCATAATTCTATTTCCCATGCGTGTAACAGTTTGTCTTAGGTCATTAACTTGATGGGCCAATTTTTGATCAATATCTGACTGAAAATTCCCCATCGAAGTGGAATTATTTTGCCATTTATCATCAAAATGAACAGTTTGAATAGATTGACGTAATTCAACTCCAGCAGTAGCAGCATTTGCAGTAACAGCAGGCACAGTAACAGCAATGAAGCCCATTATTACAGAAATCAAAGGGAAAATAAATCACTTACTCCTTTTAAGAATTCTCTGTAGGATACTATTAACAACATGGATAGAAGGGGAAGATTCCCAAGGACTGTGTAAGACTATGGGGAGCCAAATACCTTCTCTTCTCTGGCTCTATTAGAATACTGTAATATTGATTAAAGGATGACTATCAAGTATGCAAGGTAACAATTATTATGTTTGTTTTTGAACTAATATGCATCTTTCATACTAGTAGCATATATGGTGGTTTAACACAACTTTTAAGTGCTACAGTTTTGTTGGACTCCGTAGTAAATATGCTTTAGGATGTTACTCTTTTTTGTGAAGGTGGGTAATAGCTTGTACGAGAGGGGTGGGGGAATATTAGCAATGGGAGGGAGTATAATTCATGATCACCCTTACTATCCCATCTTTGAATTGACATTTTGGTGATTGCCGTACTGATATTTTTGGCTGTGTGGAAATAGTACTGTAAATCAATCTGTTGTTTTTGTGTTCGAGGTGACAAGGTGCATTTACTTGTAACACTTTCTCCATCCGAAACTCTCATACCAGTCACAGCTATGGTTAATCTCCATAAGTCTGAATGTTCAGGGCCTAAGTGGGGCGCCACAAGCCTTGACTTCGGAGGGGCAACCCCTGCCCCTTTCCACTTAAAAGGAAAAAAAGGAGTTAAGTCTATGATATAACAAGGGTGTGTTGTCACTGCTTTCTTGGTAAGTAATATTATAGAGAAAATGTGGACAATCTCTGTGACCTTGAGAGCAATCATTAGTCATATGACCTTTAGGAGCCCAATAAACAATGGTGTATTGAGAAGAATGAAATAACGCAGTTCCTTCTGAACTAACACAATCCTTCCATATTAATTTGCCAGCATTTGAAGACAGGTTGGAGGACATGCAGGTCCTAAATGCTTATATTGGGATGTATGAATATAATCAGCGATTTCTATTTTGATCTGCCTTAGGGGTTTTAATGAGAGCCCTGATACCAAGTGTCCTAAAGGAGGGACAGAGTGACCAGATGGTAGTGTGACTGCCCACGTTTGAACGTCTAATGAGAGACATCCATTAGTTGGTCCTAGCCACAAAGGTGGATACCTAAAACCTAAAGTGATACTGAAAGGGGTTCCTTCTAAAAGATTGGGCAGTACAACAATCATCTACAGAACCAGTTATCCAAATAGTATCATTAACATAGACCTCGAAAGGAGTGTCCATCCATGTCATGGGTCTAATAAGATAAGGAAAAGGAGTATGGGCCCAATATGTATAGTTTTTAATAATCTGTGGAGTGACAGAAGGTAGAAGGATCAGTGTCATCAGGAGGAGGCAGAGGTTGAGCTGGATCTGGGTAGCTGGAGACAAGTTGTTCAGGATGATTGACTGGATTGTCTATTGTAAAGCAGTTAGCATGTGTTGTTTTGTTTTTGTTTTTGTTTTTGTTTGGTTTCCACTTTGATGGTTGCATGTGTTAGTTGTTTTCTGCTGTGGCATTTCCTCAGGAAATTCCTCTGTATTGCTTTTGCATGCATCTTCAGGACACAATTTCAGGTGTCTAGTAGGAATCCAAATAGGAGATTGATGTTCTCCAGGGGAAACACAAGCATAGCCTCTTCCCCACGTTAAAACCAAAACTTTTGACCATCTATTAGACTGAACATTTTTCCACCATACTTCCCTTCCTTGGTTTACCATGGGACAGTTACCAGAGAAATGTTTTTGGCAGCAATAGCAGAGCTAGGTTTAGGAATATCAAGAGAATTTAACAGGAACAAAGTCAAGTTTAGTTGTTTGTGATGGGTAGACAACTCCTTATACCCCTCTTTTTGTTTAACTAATTGTAATTGTAAAGTTCTCTTACTTCTTTCTACAATAGCTTGGCCTTGTGGGTTATAAGGAATATGAGTAATATGTTTAATATGCCACTGATTCAGACCACTTTTAAAAGCTTTAATGCAATAGACTGGACCATTGCCTCTTTTGGGCTCACTAGGAATTCCCATAACCACAAAATATGAAAACATATGTTTTTTAATGTGAGAAGTGGCTTCTCTAGTTTGACAGGTAGCCCAGATGAAATTGGGAAAGGTGTCACTTGTGACACACATATAAGCTAATTTTCCAAAAGAAAGAATATGAGTAACATCCATTTTCCAGATAAAATTAGGAGACAGGCCTCAGGGATTAACTCCAGGAGGTTGTGTGGGTAAGACAAGAACCTGCCATTGAGAACAGTGTTGTACAATTTGTTTAGCTTGTTTCCAATTTAGAGAATATTTATGTTTAAGACCTCAGGCATTAGTATGAGTGAGTTGGTAGCATTGTTCTGCATCTGTAATGGCTAGAGAAACTAGCGTATCAACTGTATGATTACCACTAGATAAAGATCCAGGCAAATTAGTATGAGAATGAATGTGAGTAATGAAAAAAGGGTGGCTTTGGTTTCTGACAGTTTTTTGTAACAAAGAGAACAAGGAAAACAGATTAGTGTCACCAGTATTGTGATGGTAGCTGTTTCTGTGGCCTTAGTGGCATGGACTACATAAGTTGAGTCAGAGACAATATAAAGAGGCTGATCAAAATCTTGTAATGCAGAGATAACATCAAACAACACGGCTTTTTGAGCCGAAGTGTATGGAATAGAAATTATTTTATCTTTTGGTCCTATATACCCTGCATTTCTATTACTGGATCCATCAGTAAAAATGGTAATGGTTGCCTCTGGTGGTGATGGATGAGTAAGTTTTGGTAGAATTCAGGAAGCATTTCACAGAAATTGAAAGAATTTTGACTTAGGCAAATGGTTACCAATAGTGCCAGTGAAGTCAGGGAGATTCGTCTGCCAGCATAAAGTTGAAGAAAAGACATTTTTAACTTTTTTTCTTTCTTCTTCTTCTTTTGACAAAGTGACCACAATGATGTTTGGAACAAAGCCAGAAATTTTAATGATACATTGACGTCCCAACCCAATTAAAGTGGCCATTTGATCAAGATATACTGAAAGAGTTTTAGAGGCTGAATTAGGAAGTAATATCCATTTAATTAGAGAATCATTTTGTACTATAAGTCCCATAGGAGAGCGGATGGAAGGAAAAACTAAAAATTGTAAAGGCAAATTTTGGTCAATATGAGAAACTTGGACCTCTCTCACTCCTTGTTCTACAAAAGACAACTCTTGCTTTGCTGATTCAGATAGAGAGTAAGAACATTTTAAATCTGTATCTCCTGATAATGTAGCAAATAGATGAGATAATGCATAAATAGGGAATTCTAGGTTTGGTCTGAGATAACGGATGTCACCTAGTAATTTTTGAAAATGATTTAAGGTGCTTCAAATTGTCAGTATGAAGTTAGGCTTTTGGGGGCCTAATGGAGCAAGTTTCTAGCTGCATTCCTAAGTACAGAAAAGGAGTGGCTTGTGGAATTTTATCAGGAGCAATGTGGAGTTCTGCATTGGCAACAGTTAGTTTTGAAGGGGTAAAACATTGAATTTATTCATCTTTACTGGGAGCAGCAATCAGTATGCCATCTATATAAGTAAGAATGTGATTATTTTTACAAGTTTTTCGGATGTAACACAGTACTGACAAACAACTGACAAACAGTAGGACTGTTAATCATCCTTGAGGTGAAACTTTCCGTTGATATCTAGCTGTGGGAGCTGAATTGTTAAAGGAAGGTATAGTGAAAGCAAATTTTTCACACTCTCACTTGCCTGAAGAAAGATGAAAGAAACAGACTTTAAGGTCAATGATTATAATGACCATTCCTTAGAAATCATGGAGGGGGAGGGCATAGTGGCTTATAACACCCCATAGGTTTAATAACTGAATTAACAGCTCTTAAGTCTGTTCCAGTCCTCCATTTTCCTGACTTTTTTCATTTAACAAACACAGATGAGTTCTATGGAGACAAGGAGAAGTGAATAGTGTTTGTGTGTAGTAAATCATTAACAATTTCAATGAAAGCCTCCAATTTGTGTTTGAAAAGAGGCAACTGCTCTACCCAAGCAGGTGACTCACACATCCATTGAGTAGGGGCAGAGGAAGAGAAGGAGAGTGAGGGTGCTGAGATGCTGACAGGGGGAAGCAGGATTCCAAGCCTCTGAAAGAAGGGGTCCTGGAGCGTCAAAAGAAACAGTGGGCTTAGAAGAGGAGAGAGGTCCAAAAGGATGAGAGGAATGAGAAATGGACCATTCTGATGAATGCCACGCATCCTCCTCTGGCAGAGAGGTCATTGGCTTAGCAGAGGAAGGGGTAACATATACAGGTTCTGAGATAGGAGACAGAGAGAGGGGATCATCACCACCTTCCTCCGGTTGTAGAGAAAAGAAGGAGAGATTGAATTCCTCTTCATGATTAGAAGGAGGACTAGTAGGTGGCCAGGTACCCGAGGTAAAGGCTGCAGCTCACCATCCATCTTAACTTGTGGCAGTTGAAGAGGATCACTAAACTGAAAAGGAAGTAAAGCAACACGAATAAGAGCCCAGTCAGTTCCAACAGGAAGAGTAAGTAAAATACCACCTTTCATGAGTTGTCAGAGAGTGGGGCCAACTCTTTTGCCATCTAACAGGTCCATAGAACTTTTGTCAGGGAACAAAGGACAATGGTTTTCAATAGTCTGAAATAAGATAATAAGGTTATTGGAATCAGCCTCGATTCCACCATGTTTCAGAAGAAGTTTAATAAAAGACAGATAAGCTTGGTGTTTAGACTGTGACTGTCCCATAGTAACCCTGGAATAATACCGGCCAACAAACCTGAAAAGTCGGGTAGAGTTGGAAAACGTGTACCCAGAGACTTTACCATGAAGAATGAAGACTAGTCGTCATGAACCTGCACCCCGAGTGCACTGAGCCGAAGAACAAAGAAGGCCAGGCTGGGCACCAGATATTGCAGGATCTAGCCAGCAGCACACAATGCAATGGGACTCTTTCTGTGTTCCCAGGCAGCTCAGCAGGTTGATAAATAATAGTCACACACAAGATAGTGAAAGCTGGGTCTAAGGGGGTCACCACCTTCTGGTCCTACAATGCAATCCTTGCACTGGATATAGCAGCATTTATTATTAAATTAGTGAGGACGGGGACAGGTCAGGGGCAACTGTTAAAGTGTATGAATGTGATAAGTTTCTGCTATAATAATTATATGAATAATTGTTACACAATAAGCAAAGTAAAAAGTGGTGAAAAAGTTAGAGAAATATGTATCAAAATGAATTCCAGACCAAGCACAGTGGCTCACAGCTGTAATCCCAGCACTCTGAGAGGCCGAGGTGGACAGATATCCTGGGGTTAGAATTGGGACCAAGCCTGGCAAACATCATGAAACCCCATCTCTAGTAAAAATACAAAATTTAGCCAGGCTTGATAGTGTATGCCTGTAATCACAGCTACTTCAGAGGCTGAAGGAGGATATTTGCTTGAACCCAGAAGGCAGTGGTCACAGTGAACCAAGATCATGCCTTAGAACTCCAGCCAGGGTGACAGAGCCAGACCCTGTCTCTAAAAAATAAATAAGTAAATAAATTCCTAATGTTGATAAATTAAATTTGGATGCCTATGAAGAAATCCAGCGTATCTAACACAAGATCGGGAAACCAAACTCTGCCTTTTCTCACCCTAAGTTGGAGCTGAAAAATAACACAAGAAAACCAGGAAGGAAACATCACACACAGGGGTCTGTTTGGGTCTGTGGGGCTAGGGCAGGGATAACCTTAGGTGAAATACCTAATGTAGATGAGAAGTTGATGGGTGCAGTAAACCACAATGGCAAGTGTATACCTTTGTAACAAGCCTGCATATTCTGCCTATGTATCCCAGAACTGAAAGTATAAAACAAAAAGATTTTCTTTCAAATATTGTTCTAAGACCCATTGCAGTGGCTCATTCCTGGAACCCTAGCACTTTGGGAGGCCAAGGCAAGGGGATCACTTGAGGTCAGGAGCTTAAGACTAACCTAGGCAACATGGTGAAACAGTGACTCCACTAATAATACAAAAATTAGCCAGGTGTTGGGGTGGGTGCCTGTGATCCCAGACTACCAGTAGGGGAAAGAGGCCAAAAACAGTTATAGTAGGCAGCACTTTAAAAATGGATATTAAGCTACCACAATCTTAAAAACAAAAAATTCTTTAATCAATCAAGGGTAGGTATCACAACTCAAACCTGTGAACCCACCAATTTGAGAGGTTTAGACAGGTGGATCACCTGAGCTCAGGAGTTCAATAACATCCTGACCAATACAGTAAAACCCCGTCTCTGCCACAAATACACAATGTTAGCCAGGTGTTGGGGAGTGCTCCTGTAGTCAAACTACTCCTCAGGAGGCTGAAGCAGAATTGTTGAAGCCAGGAAGCAGAAGTTGCAGTGAGGCAAGATGACGCCACTGCACTCCATCTTGGGTGACAGAGAGAGACTCCATTTCCAAACAAAAACAAAACAAAAGAAAACAAAATTATTGTGCTAAGTTTCTTGTGTCCTTAAAACTTTGAAACAGAAAACTTTGGAATAATTACAGACAAAATACAGAAAATAAAAACATATGAACAACACTGAAAGTGAAATCTAACATAAACTGTTGAGTCTGAGTGATAATGTCACGTCAGGTTAGGGTTGTCCTTTATAGAACATGTACCACTTTGATGCAAGATGTTGACAGTGGGGGAGGTTGTGCATGTTTAGGAGCAGCGGGTTGTATGTGAGTGCCCTGCACTTCTCACTCAGCTTTGCTGTTAACTCATAATCGCTCTAAAAAAAAGTCTAGTAAACACACTCACACCCACACCCACATACACACACATACCACCAAAGGGAATGTTTGCTGCGATTGGCTTTAAAATAATAAAGTGAGACTAATGTTCACAGTAATAGTGAAGAAATTAAAAGAATTAAAAATGTACTAAAAATAAAAAGAAAGTCTTTTTAATGTCTCAGAACATTGCATAATTTTTTAAATTACTTATTTCTCACATATAATTACAAAGAAGAGAAACATCTGAAAAGACTAGGGCAAAACAAACAAACAAACAAAAAAGAGTACAATTTAGAGAACTGGGTTTACTCTCCTGCACTGTCACCTAAAAAGTGCTTGATTCACCGCTCCAGACTCTGGTTCCTCATCTCTAACACACAGAACATCTACAGTGTGCCTATCACAGTGCCTACCTTACAGCAGACATTCAGCAGATTGGCCCAGTCTTATTAGACAACACAAAAGAGAGATAGATCAATTTTAGATGTGAAACATTTAGAGATTCTATATCACAATTTTACAAAAGATTAAATCAGAGGCCAACAAATTAATTTCAAATTTAGTACCCACTTGTTATATAACAAATATATTATGTGCAGTGCAATATGAATTAAAAGAGGAAGGAGAAATAGACATTGTCAATAAACACTTAGGTATAATTCAGCAATTTACAGTCAGCTGAGGAAGACACTGTTAAGAAATAATTCAAAAACAGACAAGGAAAGACTCTATCCTTTCTTTTGCTAGGCCACTTTCTAGGAAAAAAAAAAAAATGTAGAAGTGAATAGTCGTAGCCACATCTTTGTAAGTGATGGGCCACCAAGGAGTTAGAGCCACTTAGTAAGAGGGAGTTCCTTTCCACTGATATAAACTGAGGATGTAGTTCTCCGTTCAATACAGGGCTCATCAGCACATGAATCAGCTGGTTTTGAAGTTGGGTCTAGCAAATAAAGAAGAGAAAAGAAAGACAGACAGGGGGATGAAGTTTCAGCAGGATTATCTCAATAGAAATACTGACAGATATGCTACATTCACTGGAAACCTGCCTTTTATTTTCATAACCCTTCCAGATCCATGAGAGAAGCAACACAATGGGTTCTAGACAAAGCTGTCTTTCCACAGCTTCCAAGTGAAACTGGTGGTTAGACTGACCCGCTTTCAGACTCATAATTTTGATTTCCTAGAAGCCCATTTCAGCAGCTTATAACTGAGATGTGAAGCATAGAAAAACATTCTGCCAGTTTATCGCACCTCTGAGGATTGTTAGAGAAAGTAACCAAAATGTTAAACAACAAGGAACTGCTACATATATTACAACAATATCCGAACATAAGCCTGTTGAAAGCGAAAATGAGGATTACAAGAAATCTTTAAGGAAACAGGGTAATGCTCAAACCATATCACTGAAATTAAAAATGATATGTACACAGTATATATCTACATGTTTTAAATGTAAAATATGCTTTCAAAATGCATATTGCAATGAAAACAGGTGGCACTAAACCTACACCTGGCTGTTAATCCAAATACAAAGTATACTAACAGATATTTGCTGGCCAAATTAAATATTCAGACATTTCAATACATTTAAGGATAAAACTGTTCAATGCCAAAACTATTACCAAATAGTATAGTGGTATTTTCTACTGTGATGTTTAGGAACCTGTTAGCCAGATTTAGAAAACAAGCCTAAACTTATTAAAAGGTTTTCATTATATCAATGCTTCCTGCTTTTATCTTAATATCACTTCAATTAATTATTTGAACATGCCCCTTTCAGTTGACTCAAACTCACATTTTCTCAATCTTTTTACCACTTTTTTTTTTTTTTTTTTTTTTTTTTTTTTTTTTTTTCCTGAGACAAGGTCTCATGCTCTCCCTTAGGAAAGAGTACAGTGGTGGCATATGAGCTACCTGCCGTCTTGACCTCAACTGGCCTCAGGTGATTGTCTGCCATCAGCCTCCAGACTAGCTGGGAATACAGGCACATACCACCACAGCCAGCTAATTTTTGTATTTCTCTGTATAGATGTGTTTCTTATTTCCCCCTATTACCTAGGCTGGTCTCAAACTCCTGGCTCAAGCAGCTGTCTGCCTCAGCCCTCCAAACTGCTGCTATTACAGGCATGAGTCACTATGCCTGGCTCAATCTGTTCAATTTAGTCACCAAATCTCTCGGTGCCTCAGAATGCCTTTCCTTACGGATTATATCTTTCATCTTTTCCAGAATACAAAACTTCCTTTCTTATCAACTGGTGTTGCAAGAGGCATATCATAGTCCCTTGCACTTGTAAAAACTTATATTTATAGCACACATACTTCAGGTAGAAGTCTGTGGTCTACAGATCCTTGTCACAGTGTCTCTCTTTTCTAGGTAAGTGATGTGAGGTCAAACTGGTTTTAACATTTCCCCACAGATGCCTCCTTGAAATTTCTACGGCAATCTCATTATGTCGTTTTTCTTCTCACCACTCTGTATTGTCCTTAACTTACTGCCAACCTCTGTGAATTCTTCTTGGTGTCTGCTGGTGCTATCTGGTCCAGTCCAAGGCAAGTACAACTTACTCCACCAGACACTCAGTGTCCCTTGAGCTGAATGTGCCATACTTTCAGATAAAGAGAACGTTGTCTTTATGATTTCATGTTAGAGATTTGGTAGTTTTCTTATGAAAATATATTGGATTCTATAAGAACTATGATATTTATATAATTTCTTTAATCCAGAAGCCACATATCTTCACTAGTGTGTGGTAAACAGTGCCAAGCTTACTGGCATCTTCCTCTACAATGTCAGGTTTCACTTAGAAAGCAAAACAAAGGAAGAATTCTATACTTCCTGTTCTTCATTTTTGACTCTCAATATTGAATGCTAAAAATATGCACAATTTTACTCTTAATTAGGAGTCATGTATTGAAGAACACTGCCTGAGAGGTTCTATTTTGTAATTGTTAGCCACCATGATAATACAGTTTTTAAAATGAAGTTTTTTTCCAGCTGGGAAGGTAGAATCCAAAGTGCATGTGACACCTTAAATTTCATAAGAACTTTCATGCCATTAAAGCGATATGATATAATGTGATTTTAGAACTGAAAAATATGGATAGATGAGGTAAATGAAATCCACCATAATTAAGTGAGGCTTGTTCAGGAATCCCAGAGATGGATAAAAGCCAGCTGGGGAATATCCTTGGAGTTGTTCATCCTTCGATTCAGCACAGACTATTATGACCTCTGGCATTCCATGATATTCAGTTGTCTATGTCACCCACCAAGAATTGCTGCTGCTTAAGATCTTAAACATACAGTTCACCTGTAGCACGTTGCTGCCTTGAAATGCCACCCATGGAAGTCCAGGCAGTTTTAATGAATCATGTTTTTCATCAGGACCTACTGAGTTAGAACAAAAAAAAAAAAATAGAAAGAAAAAAAAGACCCTCAGTTACCTTCAGCAGCACTTCCTGGTTGGGTACCTTCAGCAGCACTTCCTGGTTGGGTTGTGCATGCATTCTTCCCTCCCTAGTGACACCTTGGCAATGGACAGGAAGCTCAACAGCCTTACCAGAGGTGATGACACTTGCCTTTCTCATCAAGAGAAAACCAAGTTTGGCTCGAGAACATGCTGCCATTCAGAGTAAACGGAACTTTAGAGGTTTCACCAGAGAAGGGGCCCAGCAATTCCAATTTATGTTTATCATAAATTGAGGGCTTGTTTGCTTTGTTTCTCTCAATGCCCCAGCTGGGCTTTGATCCCCTTTAAGGAGTTAATAGTTTAAGTTAATTGTAATCTATAATGTTCACCGTGTGACACTTTTCAGCTTTGCAGGTCTTGTCACCAAAATATGATAGGATAATCTGCCAAGTGTTGCTGTGACATTATTTTCTCATAGGTTGAGAACACTACTCATTGAAAATTGTTTTGAGTTCTTGTAGCAGTATTGCTTTCTGGGAGGCAGTTACTTATATACAACTTCTGTGCATTCCACTGGCCTTGTGGTGGACAAAGGAGGACACTTAAAAGTACACTGCTGCATAATTTGATTTCAGTTCTTTCTCCTGCCACCACTCATCTTGTTAAAGCATTTTCACAATTTGCTCCTAATCCTTCAGGATTGATCATCATCATAAAGGAAAACACTGCTGTGAGCCAGAAGGAAAATCATGCACTCCTCTAAGGATTCACTTAGCTTTTTCATGGCAAGATGAGTGAAGTGAAACATGATTTAACTGGGCAGGGGATTTCAATGCCACAAGGCACCCTCATCCACTCTGGGAATGGGAACAGCCTCCTCAGCAAGGAGGGTTCCTGTGGCTGCTGTAACTCAATACCAGAAACGTAGGGGCTTCGAGCAGAAGAAATGTGTTGTCCTGCTACTGAGGGCCAGTTGTCTGAAATCAAGGTGTCAGTGGGGCCATGCTCCCTACGCATGCACTAGAACCAGGATCTGTTCAGCCTCTCTCCCAGCTTCTGGAAGTTCCTTGGTTTCTGGCAACATAATTCCAGTCTTCTTGTGTCATTTTTCTTCTTGTGTGCATCTCCAAATTCTCCTTTTTCTAAATATACCAGTGGTTGGATTAGAGGCCCACCCGATGGCAATATAAACTCAATCACCCCATCTACAGTGACCCTCTTCCCAAACAAGGTCACATTCTGAGGTACTGTCACTTAGAACTTCAACAACAACAACAACAACAAATTTCAGAGGACACATTTCAACCCATAATTGAAGTGTCCTTCAAAAAATCTTATTTCAATCTTACGTTGGAGTAAGATTGCATTCCAAGTTGTGAATTCCTTTTTCACATGATAGTCAGACAGTCCCACCTTCTGTTCACTTTAGCCATTTCAGCAAGGAAGAGGACACTCCTAGCTCTGACAGAACTGTGACCTGTCGTTGACACACAACTGCTTAGGAGCTGGGGCTGAGCATCATCGCTAGCTACTCCCAAGACCCACTTCCATGTGAGCTCCATGTAGCGGAAAGAGACCTCTTGTAGCCAGTACAAGTGCCATTTCAACGGTCTCTACTGCTTATATGGTGCTACTTTTCGAAAGCCCGGCTTTCTCAGCTTTCTCTTAGATGTTGAAGACTGCTGTGAATAGCACCTTTTTTTCACAGGATATATATTTATACAACATTTTGTTTATTAATTGACTGTTCCTATTCTTTGAGATTTAGATTACAATTTTCAAAATAAAATAGAATGTGAAAAGCGATCTCTTACATTTTTCTAGAAAGCAGCAACAAATGAAAAGCCAACTTTCTTCCCCCCACTAAGAAAACACCTACACAACTACAGAATGGAATGCCGGAATTCTTTATGCCATACAAAAATGTTAATCTATTGTTTTTCACACTGTCATCTAGTACAACAATCGTGATCTGAACAAGTTCATAGCTCATGTCTCTCTTGACCTCATAGATGAGAACATGTGGCTGTTGAACAACATGTACTTGAAACTGTGGACAAGTTCAATGAGCAGTTTGTGTCAGCATTCAACACTCCAGACCATATCCTTACATGTTTAGTGTAGATAAATAAAGTTTGGGTTCACAAACTAGAAGAACATGGAACCTAGATGGCAAGCTCTGAGTCTGCAGACTTTGCAGTCAGGTATAAGTGTAAAAGTTTTCATTTATGGGGCTGCATTTCTTTTATTGGAGGAGGGGACATTTTATAAGACAGTTAATTATAAAACCAAGTATCATACACATAAAAAAAGTCTATCTGAATCATATCAGGAGTTATTTTACTTTATTGTATAGTGATTTTTCTCACTTTAAAAGTTTATGTGCTCTTTACGATAAAACTAAGCTCATTTTAAACCCAGTTTTGTATTCAATACTTCCATGATGAATATACTGCATGTTTCTCACTTGAAGACTATTGCATCAAGGAACTTTTATTACTCTACACTACACCACAAGGCCAGTGGAGTGCACAGAAATTATATATCAGTAATTGCTTCCCAGAAAGCAATACTGCTACAAGTACTCAACACAGGTTTTAACGAGTAGTGTTCTCAACATATGAGAGAATAATGTTGAAGCAACACCTGGCAGGTAATCCTGACTATCACATTTTGGTGACAAGACCTGAATGTGTATCCTTTTCAAGGCCCATTGTTCTTTATTTGCACACTTGGCTACAGTCCCTACTGCTCTTCTGGGGCCTTGTGCCATCAACTGTAACATCTCGTTTCTGGGATCTTGGGTCAATCCAGTAATAACTATAGGAAATAGCCACCCAGGAAAATACTTGTAAATGCCACCTCTTGGAGCTTCTGATTTCTCTTAAGGATACTCTTTCTCTGAAAAATGAGGGCTTCAGATTCTTCTTGATTGGCTGTCTCAAAATCACTTCAGAGCACAGCTAATTCCATCTCCATACTCTCTTACAACTTCCCCAAAACACTTCAACTGCAAATTGATTTAGAAAAATAAGAGTTCCAGTCATTACACTATAAGAACAGTAACAGCGTCTCTCTCCACAGCTGGGCTCCACATTAATGATCTGTCCAAATATATTTTATTGTTTTCATCTACAGTTTTATATCATCTACTGCATTTGTAGAACTCAATCAAAAGGCATAAACAAATCTCATCGGAAAAATATTGCTATGCACTACAGTAAAGTATCCCAGTTTTTATTAAACGTTCCAGGTGTTTTTCAAAAATACCTAAGATTAAATCTTTAGATTACAAACAAAAACATGACTCTTGTTATCTGTAACAAGATAAAGATTACCTTTTGACACATATCTGCCAGAAGTTGCTCTTCTATTTCTCTCTTATATTCATTGAGCTTTATTTCTAAAGACTCAAAGTTTATATACTGAGGATAAGTGTCTGCCAACTGATCATCATCAATAAGTAGAAAGTTGTCAGCTATTAAAAAGTAACAGGTCACATTAGAACACAGAAGCATCAGGAGGTACATAAGAGGCCAGACTTCTCATTCAAAAGTAAAGAGTATACTTAGGGGAAAGCATAGGTGTCTCCAATTTACTTTGAAATGCAAAAAAAAAAAAAAAAAAAAAAAAAAAAACCCTGCAAAATAGATGAATATGTGGACAGATTAAAATGATGACACATATATAACATAAATGTTTCAGTGAAATACCAGTGGTAGGTATCTAAGTGTTGACTAGAATTCTTTCAACTTTCCCATATGTTGAAAATGCTCAGGCATTTACCACCATCCACCATGCACAGCAAATGTATTAATTAATTAATTAGTTAATTAATTAATTAATTAATTTTTTGGAGAGACAGAGTCTTCCCATGTTGCCCGCCCAGGCTGATCTCAAACTCGTGGCCTCAAGTGATCCTCCTGTCTAGGTCTTCCAAAATGCTGAGATCACAAGAATGAGTCACTTTGGTTGTAACTTTTAAGAATAAATCTGAAAAATGTCCTTCCCAAGCATGTTACAGAACCTGGAAGGAATAAGGAGAAATATTTATCAATCTCACTACATAAAAATTAAAAGTTTGCATATGGCATAAAATAAAGAAAAATAATACACTGGAAAAAATAGTTGCAATAATATGGAGGCATAACCAGGATTAAAATGATGACATTTAATATTGTTAAGCAGCTCTTACAAATCAGTTAAAACAATAGAGAACAAAACTGAAAAATGGGGAAAAGCATGCACAGATTAGAGAAAAAAATAAAATGTCTATCAAGTAAGAGCAAGATTATCAGATGTTGAATAAACATGAACAAAATCATAAATGCAAATTAATGACACAAAGGAACCATTATTTTCCCTAGAACACCGTTAAGATCAAAAGTTTGATAACGCTAATGTTGGCAATGGAGTGGAAGCATAGCTGTGCTCATTCACTTGGTAGAGGAATGTCTCAGGGCTTATATATATTTAAAATGCAAGTGTGTTTTAATCTACTCATTCCAAATCTGTCAATTCACACAGCTATACATTTACACTAACACAAATGGTGCACACTGCATATTGGCTGCCTCTATCGGAAAAGAGCAAACAATAAGACAACTAAATCTCCACAACAGGGGGACAAATATTTACTTTAAAAAATAATCAATGTCAATATATTGCTACAGACAGATATATTGATGGATAGGAAAAGCAAAAAACAAACAAACAAACAAAAAACAAAAACAGAAACCAAAACTTCACTTCCCTAGAATCCCATTTCAGCAGCTTATGCTTGGGATATGAAGTATAGGAACAAATTCTGCCAGTTCATCACACCTCTGTGGACTGCTGGAAAATATAACCAAAATATTAAACAACAAAAGACTGCTTTTATGTTACAAGCATATCCAAAGGTAAGCCTGTTGCCACGGAAAATGAGGATTTCAAAAAACTTTTAAGGAAGCAGAGACATGTTCACACCAGATAACTTAAGCTTTAAGAAGATATATACACAGGATGTATCTACACAATTTAAATGGAAAATATGCTTTTGAAATGCATATTGCAATGAAAACACATTGAATAATCCTATTCCTAGCTGTTAATCCAAATATAAAGTATGCCTACAGATGTTTGCTGCTCAAATTAAAAATTCAGGCATATCAATATACTTTAAAGCTGGAAGTGTTCATTGCCCAAACTATTAAAAAAGCACACTAGTGTTTTCTATGTGATGTCAAGGTCCCTCATCCAAATGTATTACAAACCCACTCGCTAGTTTCAGAACCTGTAAGCCAGATTTATAACACGGGCCTAATCTTACTAAAATGTGTTCATTATATAAATGCTTTCTGCTCCTGTGTTTATGTCAGTTCAATTTGAACATTCTCCTTTAAGTCGACTCAAACACGACATATTCTCAATGGTTTCAAAGACACTGTAATGTTTCAAGATAGAGTCTTGAAACCCAAACATTGGATGAATTTAAATGTGAGCTACTCGTTACAGGTTACACTTTTAAAATTATGGAACAGATGAAGCTAATTCTGATACTTCGAGTGTGCCCCATCCCCCCCAGTCCTTCAACATTTGGTGTCCCTTTTCCCCTGCTCATCTTGACTCAACATGTCACACACAAGGAGCAAGATGGACTAGAAGACACAATGGTTACAGGTTACCTGGCGGGTAGAGGGAAGGTGAATGACTGAAAAAAAAACAGTTGTTCAGGTTAACTACTGAAGAAAAGCCTCTGGGGAAGCCCCGAGTGGCTTAGGAGTGAAACGGGTTTTAAGGAACATGAAGGAGACTTCATTTCCACCTGTCCCCAATGAGGCGCACTTGTGTATTCCTGAGTCATCAGGTGCCAGCCTTCTCATTTCAACAGCTTCCTCCCAAACCTCCTCATTCCCCCAGTCACGGCCCGAGTTGAATGCCCAGCCCAGAGCGGACAGGATAAGGGAAAATCTCGGCCCTCAGAGCCTTGCCTCAGTCCCAGGGGAGTAACATACTCACAAGTTATGGAGATTGGGATGAGGGCATCTTAGAAGAGAAGCCACCTTCTGTTTGTTCCCCACAGCTACACATTTGGAAATGATCCTAGGTTCTCCTGTTGTCCTCAATTCCCCAATTTAATCTACTATCTAATTCTGTGTAGCTACCTCCTCAGGGCCTCTTGGTACAAGTGTTGCTTGGAGATTCTTCAAAGACCCCTGTTAAAAGCAATGGAAAACTCGAGCAGCCCCCGAATACACACTCATGCCAATGCAGGTATATCCGTCATGGCAGTTGCTTAATTTTCATTACATATTGGAATTCTAAGTAATACTTGTTTTGTGGGTGAAGGGAAGGTGGTGGATGTCAGAGACATTTTATTAAAAAATATTGAAGCTGGTCTGGGCATGGTGGCTCATAACTCTAATCTCAGTAGTTTCAGAGGCTGAGGTCCACAGATGACTTGAGGCTAGGAGTTCAAGCCCCGCTTGGGCTGTAGGGTGAAACCCTGTCTATACTAATATTACAAAGCTTACCCTGGCGTGATTGTTTGTGACTTTAATCTCAGCTACTCAGCAGTCTGAGGCAGCAGAATCTCCTGAAGCTGGGGTGCTGAATTTGCAGTGAGTCAAGCTTGTGCCACCGGCTTGGAATCTTGGCTCTAGACCTGTGCTGTCTATTGCATAGCCACTATCCACATGTGACTATTCTGGTTTAACTAAAATTCAGTTCTACAGTTACAGTAGCCACATTTCTAATATGCACTCACTGGCTTTCATATTGGACAGCACAGATGTACAACATTTGCAGCCTTGGAGAAGTTCCACAGATTGGACAGTGTGGATTCCCAATGTGTGTCTCATCTTTGCCCAATACCCTCAAGTCTTTCCTAAGTGATTGCAGCTATTCCCTTCCCTTTCTGTGACAATGGGGTCATTTTCTCCCAGGGTTTCCCATTCTTCCACTTCACCTGAGAGTTTTCTTTTTCAAAATTGAACAAAAAATTACAGCCTTCTTGCCACTTCAGCTGTTTACAAAAGCAAAATCAAATTAACAACTCACACCAAGCACGGAATGTGTATGAAGTAAGCTCTGGCTTCTGCCCATCTCTATAGTTGGAAACAGTACCCCAGTGCAATTGTTCTTTGAATTCCCTTCTGTCCGTCCTCCTGCTGACTTAGCAACATGTTGCTCACCCATTTGTGGCTTCTTATATGGGGATGAGTGTGTGGATGCATGTTATCTCCCTTTCACACCGACACACCCACACTCGCACCCACACATACAAACCACACACACTCAAACACACACAAACACACACTTGCCCCACCATTTTATTGGCACTGCTGCTTCAATGTTTGTGCTGAAGAAAGTAACAAGCATTTCCTTTGGCAAACTTCAGCTCTAAAATTTATCCCAGCCATAATTCATAATATGATTGTTTACTTTCTTCAGTTTTTAACTCTCCATCCTTTCTCCCATTACATTCTCTGGAGAATTACTACTAGTTCTTCTAGTTTTTCATGGCTGGCATGTCATGTCATTCCTGCTTGTCTTTATTATCCCATTTTTCTATATCAATCTGTGTTTCATCTATTTTCTAAAGCAGGGGCAAAGGTTTTCTTTGAAAGACCAGATGGCGAATATTATTGGCTCTGTGGGATACCCTGGTTGCAGATAAAACGTTAACTCTGTCATTGAAGTGTGAGAGTAGCTTAGATGGTAGTGGGAATGTTGACAAGGCTATAGTTCCCCAACTCACATGGTAGTTCTGGTCACATTGCAAGGAAGTAAGAGCTAGATAGAACCTAGCTTCGTTGGATTTCAAATCCCTTGTGTCAGAAATACACACAGTGGGCCTGGCATGTAGCTCAGGCCTATAATCCCAGCACTTTGGGAGGCAGAGGTGGGTGGATCATGAGGTCAGTTGATCGAGACCATCCTGGCTCGCACAGTGAAACCCCGTCACTACTAAAAGTGCAAAAAATTAACCAGGCATGGTGGAGGGTGCCTGTGGTCCTAGCTGCTAGTGAGGCTGAGGCAGGAGAATGTCATGAACCCAGAAGGTGGAGCTTGCAATGAACCAAGATCCCGCCACTGCACTCCAGCCTGGGTGACTGAGCGAGACTCTCAACGTCTCAAAACAAAACAAAACAAACAAACAAACAAAAAGATACACACAGTGGTGTTACCATTGAGTATAACCATCCATGTTCCCACCCATCCATCATTCACCTATATTATTATATTTTATTTATCTGTGCTAGAAGCTGTGGAATCACTTATATTATTCCCCAGTTTCTCATAGGTTTAGTTCTTTTGCGAATCTGCTGAAGTTTTTTCTTTTTTCTCTTTTCTTTCTTTCTTTCTTTATTTCTTTTGAATCAAGGTATTTTATCTTACTGCCACCTTGGCCCCTGCTGTGGTTATGTGATTCTTCCCTGTCAGCCTCCAGAGTAACAGGGAGTACCGGCACACACCACCACGCCCATAAGTTTCAGTATACCTATAAAGATGTATTTTTTGTAGAGATGAATTTCTTCTTTCATGCTGTTGCTTTGGCTGTTCCCAAACTCCTGGGCTCAAGCAGTCTGCCTACTTCAGCCCCCCAAAGTACTGGGATTACAGGCATAAACTATTACATCCACCCCAATCTGTTAAACTTAGTTGTGAGATTTCTCAGTGTCTCAGAATTTCTTCCTTTATGGATTATTTCTTCCATCTTTATAGAACAAAAAACTTCCTCTTTTATAAATTGGTGTATCACATGACATATAATGGTCTCTTTTATTTGCAAGGATATATATATCACACATAGCTCAGGTAGAAAGAAGACAAATAGAGCACAAAGTGCTACATTGCCTCTCTTTTCTAGGTAAGTGACATGAGGGAGAGTTGGTTTTAGCTTCCCCTAATGGATGTCAGATGGAAATTTCTAAGCAACCTAATTAATTCCTTGGTCTTCTCACCAATTTGTATGGTCCTTAACTTACCATCTACCTCTGTTAACTCTTGTGTCAGTGCTGGTGCTAACTGCTCCAGTCCAAGTGAAGTCTCGCTTATGCCAGCAGAAACTCAGGGTCCCTTGAGCTGAATGTGCCATACTTTCAGATCATGAGAATGTTGTCTGTGATTTTATGTTAGAAGTCTTCTAGTTTTCTTATGGAAATACAAAGGATTCTACAAGAAATATCTCAGCTTTATCATTTGTTTATTAGAAATGCCATGCCACTTCACTAGTATGTGGGAAATGGTGACAAGCTTTGTGGTATCTTCCAGGTTTAAATTAGAAAGCAAAACAAATGAAGAAGTTTACACTTTCCTTTAGTCATCTTTTAATTTCAATACTAACTGCTAAAAATATGTACTACCATGTCTGGGAGCTTCCACTTTGTAATTATTGGCCACTATGATAATCCAGCTGTTGACATGCAGTCTTTGCCAGCTGGGAAGGCAGAATCCAAACTGCATATGGAAGCTTAAATTTTGTAAGAATTTTTACCATACTGTAATAATACAGTGTAATGTAATTTTACAACTGGATGTTCTGGTCTGAGGAGGTAAATGGAATCTAACAAAATTAAATGAGCCTTGCTGTGGGGTCTCAGAGACTGAAGGAAGTGAGCCAGGCAATGTCCTGGGAGTTGTTTATGTTTACTTAAATTCAGCACAGACTACCATGACCTCTGACTTTCCCATGATATTGGATTCACTATGTCACCCATCATGAATTGCTGCCGCTTGAGCACGTAGAAACCTAGTCCATCTGTAGCAAGCTGTGGCCTTGAGATGTCATCCATGAGTATGCAGGCAGTTTTCATGAATCATATTTACATCAGGACCTACCGGGGTCATCCATTAAAATTCAGGCAGTTTTCAGGAATCATATTTTTTCCTCAGGACCTCCAGGGTTAAAAAAGAACCTCAGTGACCCTCAGTGGCACTTCCTGTCTGGATCATACGTGCATGCTTTCCTCTGAGTGAGCACCTAGGCCATGTACAGGAAGCTGAAAAGCAGCACCAGAAGTAATGACACCTGACTTTCTTCTCAAGAATGTTTCCGGAACCCAGGCTTGGTATGAGAACATGCTGCCATTCATAGTAAACAGGCCATAGATTTTTGATATGAGAAGAATCCAGTGCTTTCCAGTTTATGTTCCCAATACATGGCTGACACGTTTGCACTGTTTCTCTCAAGCACACAAGTCAGCTTTAATGATCTTTAAGGAATTGATGCTGTAGTAACTTGCAATGTATACTGTTTGTGTGTATGATATTTTTCAACTATTCAGGACTTGCCCCCAAAATATGATAGACAGAATTAGGTGCCAGGTGGTGTTGTGACATTATTTTCTCTTATTATGGAAACCCTCCTCATTAAAACTTGTTTTCAGTACTTGTAGCAGTATTGCCTTCCGGGATGTAGCTACAATTTCTATGCACTCCACTGGCCCTTTGGTTGACAAAGCAGCACTCCTAAAAAAAATTTGTTGCATACGTTGATTTTAATTATTTCTCCTGCTACCATTCACCTTGTTAAGGCATTTTCACAATTTGCTCCTAATCTTTCAGGATTCATCATCATTGTAAAAGAAAAATCACTGCATGATCGTATCTGAAAAACATCCGTTTATCCAAGGATTCACTTAGGTTTGTCGTGACAGCACAAGTGAAGTAAAACATGCTTTAGATGTCCGAGGGTTTGGTGTGCAATTGGCCACCCTTCTCCAGTCCAGGATTGGGAACAGCTTCCTTGGCATACCTTCACCTTTCTAGTAAAGATAATTACTAAAGTTTGGGTTCACAAACTAGAAGCATATAGAAAACAGATGCCAGGCTCTGAGACCATATGCTTCACATTTTGTATGAATGTAAATGCTCTCTTTCTTGTGACTATTGGAACAAAGTACCACAAATTTAGTCACTTTGGACAGTTGAAATGTATTGTCTCATTTCTGAGGGCCATGGTCTAAAATCAAGGTGTCAGTGTTGCCATGCTTCCTATGCAGGTCCTAAGGTAAGGATCTGTTCACTTTCTCTCCCAGCTTCTGAAAGTTCCCTGGCTTGGGGCATTGTAACTCCAGGCTTCTTGTGTCATTTTCCCACTCTGTGCATCTCCAAATGTTCCCTATTTCTAAATACACTAGTGATTTTCTTAGGGACCCACCCTACTCTACAATTACCTCATCTGAAATAAACACATCTACATGTAAACTGTCTTTCCAAGTGAGGATATATTCTGTGATACTGTCACTTACAACATCAACAAAGGAAATTTGGAGAGAATCTACTTCATCTCATAACTGAGGTGTTATTTTAAAACTGTATTTTTTAAAGAAAGAATTACATTGGTGTAAGATTGCATTCCAAGTTGTGAATATCTTCGTATTATATTCAGAGAGTTCCACCTTCTGTTCGCTTTAGCCATTTGAGCCCAGGAAAAGGACACTCCCAGCTCTAACAGAACATTTTTACTTTTGTTGACACAGATGACTGCTCACAGTGGGGGCCAAGTATCAGCTCCAACTACTCCCAGGACGTGCTGCCATGTAAACTCCATGTACTGAAAATAGGCCTCTGTAGCCCATCCAAATGCCTACATTGTGTGGACAATGTGTGGACAAGTCCAACAAGTGGTTTGTGTCAGCATTCATTACTGCAGGGCATACTTTTACCTTTTTAGTAAAGATAATTACTAAAGTTTGGCTTCACAAACCAGAAGAATATGGAAAGCAGATGCCAGGCTCTGAGACTGTATGCTGCCCAATTTGTATGAATGTAAGTTTTCATTTATGAGGCTACTTTTGTTTTATTAAGGGAGAAATTTTTTTGTTGAACAGCTGATTTTTAAGCTAAGTCTCATACACACCAAAAAGTTTATCTGAGTCATATCAAGAGTGATGTTACTTTATTTTGTAGTTATTTTTTCACTTACAATAGTTGTGTTCTCCCTCTGACAAAACTAAGCTAATTTTAAACCCAGTTAAAGTATTCAACTTTTACATCACAAATGTGTGGTGTGCGACTAATTTGAAGAATATTGTGTCAATTAACTGTTTGCTTTTTGATTTTTATTTCTAAGAGAAGTATTGCTTAGTTTTGTCACATACGAGATTTATTATGCTTCATGACATAAGGCGAGAAGATGAAATAAATCACTTCTTTACTGATATTTATGATTTACATATAAAAGTAAGGTGTGTTCTCTAGTTTTAAAATTTGGTGATTGAATCAAGATTTCATCTGCCCTTTTGAAGGAACTCCCTTAGGCTTCACAGCTTACGTTCCAGATGGCCTTTTCTCACCAGAACTCTCTCTGTCAACTCCCTTTGCAAGCAAGTCTTCAAGCCAGTTGAATATGTATTTAGGAACACAACTTAGGACAGCTATTTGTAGAATATTGTGAAGGCAAATTGTTTTTATGTTTCACCTTTTATTGTTCATCGTTGATTTTACAAGGGAACCCCAAAGAGAGCAAGCAAGCAGCCTATATAAGAGATAACTAATTCAAAATTTATTCTGAAATGTTTCCATCTACTTTCAAATAAATTGCTGTGCTATTAATAGAGACCACGAACTGGCAGGAATTGAGTTTTCTATGATCAAATAGTCATTCGAGAAGAATGGTGCCACTTGTTTGTTTGGTTTCTTTACTTTTGATTTTATTATTGCTGTTTATTTGTTATTGTGATGATGTCTTGCTCTGTTGCACAAGCTGGAGTGCAACGGCAGGATCTTGGCTCACGGCCATATTTGTCTCCCGGGTTCAAGTGACTCTCCTGCCTCAGTCTCTGGAGTAGCTGGGACTACATGTTCCAACACCACGTGTGCTGAATTTTGGTATTTTCAGTAGAGACGGAATTTCACCATATTAGCCAGAGTGGTCTCCAACTCCTGACTTCAGGTGATTTACGCACCTCTGCTTTTCCAAAGCCCTGAGAGTACATGCATGAGCCCCGGAGACTGTCCCAGGTAGTACATTTTAATGTAACAATCCAAAAATAATTGTCAGAGTCACGATTTGGTAGATAGATTTAAAACTAAGATATTCTGCAGTTGGGAATGAAATGTGATAGCATATACATTCACATTAATTCATTTATAAATGTAGATATATCATAAAAATGTATAGACAGTCTACACAGCAGTACTCAAGAACCTAAGGAAACACATGTGCAGTGCTAAATGTCACATTTATGCTTCTGCCGGTGGCTAGGAATAGTGGTCGTGCTGATTATTTCCTTTCTGTCAGAGAGTAAACCATTGATATTCGTAGATGAAAAAAGGTGTAAGGCAGTTTTTAGGAGTGTTGTCAAAGAAAAGCCAGGATTACAATAACATTTGTAGTCAGCCTTTTTGAAACGTCAAAGGTGTCTATTTAAGACAAAGAAAAAAAATCGAGCAGATCATGAATATACACTCATATCAATGTAGGTACTTTGGTCACAGCAGTTGCTTTACTTTTTTATATACTGGAATTCTCAGTAATGATTGTTTTGCGGGTGAAGAGATGGTGGAGGAAGTCGCAGAAATTTTATAAAACTTTTGGAATTGGCCTGGGCATGGTGGCTCATGCCTGCAATCTTAGCATTTTTGGAGGCTGAGATGGTACACCAAGGAGGCTGGCAATGCTCTCTTTGTTTCTACAATAAGATCTTACTGTAAAATAGGTAATGTTCATTGAAAATCAGGTTCTACAACCTCTGCTAATGGTGAGCATTTGAACAATTTTGTTCCATTCTGAATTAACTTTAAGCAAGTCCTTCTAAGTTTTGTCTTGTGTCCTTGTGTGAAATAACTCTCATGATTTTTATCCCACTTATTTGATTTTTAACATAAAGATGTTTGTTCCAGATTGTGGTAGTTTAATATTCATTTTTAAAGTGCAGACTTGGTGTGGTGGCTCACATCTATAATCCCAACACTTTGGGAGGCCGAGATAGGTGGATCACGAGGTCTGGAGATTGAATTCATGGTGAAACCCTGTCTCTATAGAAAAAGAAAAAATGAAAATTAGGCAGGCGCGGTGGCAGGCATCAGTAGTCCCAGTTACTTGGGAGGCTGAGGCAGGAGAATGGCCTGAACCTGGGATGTGGAGCTTGCAGTGAGCCAAGATTGTACCACTGCACTCCAGCCTGGGCGACAGAGTGAAATTCTGTCAAAAAAAAAAAAAAAAAAAAAAAAAGTGCTATCCTTCACAGCTGTTTTTGTACTATTTCCCCTATTGGTCAAGTCCAAACTAAGATGATGTCTTAACCTGTTATACAACACTCATATTGAAACAAAATAAATGTCAGAGCTAAGGGTGCAGAGAAAGGCAAGACTCTTCTAGAAATCTGGGAGTAATTTCAGCAAACACGGACATTTTAATACAGTTGTTCCTGCCCTCAATGAGTAGTCTAATACAGAGGTTTCTGATGAAATCCTGCCAAGAGCATCAGGGTGAGTGACAGCAGGAAGACATGGCTCAGCTGTTTACAGTGGCACACTGAAAATAGCCTTTTCTCCATGCTAATGAAGGTGAGAGAGCATACTGGGTGTATATTAGTGAAGTTAAGTGCCAAACTGCACATGTGACTAATTCTTTGAAGGAGCTGTAAGGTAAGTGGAGCATTAAGCCAGACCTCTAATGTGGGCTGCAGAGAAAACTATTGCAGGTGTGAAGGTGTGAATGAGAGCACTGGGGCACAGGTGTAGAGCTGTCAGCTGATAGAGACAAGATGATCATGAGGAAAGATAAGCTGGCAAAGCTTGGATCTGGTAGGTGATGTCCCTTGCAGGCTCTCTAACATAAGAGCAAGGAAATGAAATTAGTCTTAAGATCAGGCTCCTCTTAGCACATGTATGTTGCACGAAGTTGGTTGTCTGCTTTAGTGCTCCAAAAGTGATCCGGAAGACATGTGCATACAGAGTTTTGTCCTCCGGTTATAGCTGCAAACTTCGTAAGATACTTCCTTTAGCATGGACATACATACTCTCAATCTCTGTTTTGTCCATGCTGTACTTGTGATCTTTAACAATTCAGTCACTTCACCACTTCCCAATTATCAGTTCAGAGTTCCAGAAAGCACTGACTCTCCAGAGAGCACCTATCACTGGATACCACACAGATGCTTTTCTCTACTTATCTTTTACTCCTCCACATGACATGTTTATTGTGAGAAAACTTACATGCTGGTATCATAATATAAAAGTGAAAGCTTAGGTTTGTCAAGAAACATAGATTTTTTTGAGACAAGAAAGAGTAGGAATGTTTTATCTTCAACTAGGAAACTTTCCCCAAGGATGAAAATTAACAAAACTATTTATTTGAATGGAATGGGACTGTAATTTTGTATCCTCTACTCAGCACATTTTAGTTGATATGTAAGTTATTAAATGCACATTTATCTATTCATCAAGTTCTGTACTTAGCCTTTTTCTGTAAACTGAGCTCTCTCTATGGAAAAGCTTTCTATTCATAGCTTGACTCTAGCTGGATATATGACAGACTGTATGAAGCAAACTTCTGTACCACTGGGAATCACCCTTCCTTCAAACGATGGAGCATGATCTATGGTTCTCCTTTCCAGCTTGACTCTGCAGCTGCTTCTCACTGCTCCTGCTGCCATACTCGCCACCTGCTTTGTTCTGCTACCATTTCCTATCGTATATTTTATAAAACGCTTCCAGATGAAATACTGGATGAAACCAGGAAGAGAAATGTTTTGATGTAATTTTTTAAAACTCTGCTCCCTATATGAGAGCCACCACACTCACCCAGCATGGTCTTTGATATCCCCATCGCTCCCCAGTTGCGGGTCTCATCCACATTCAATCCAAGCTTCAGATAGTCCTCAACTGCAGAGAATATGAACATCCACAAGAGGCCACAACTTGTTTTATCAAGTCTCATCATTGCAGGAAGGGTTTTTTTTGAAGCAAACACAAAAAAACCTTGAAAGCAAATCACTAAGCAATGTTCAGCAATAGTGAAGGCAGTAAGTAATATATGGCCTAATAAAAATGTCTTATTTACCCTCTGACAAAGTACAATCCTTCTTAGTATTTCCCCTGAGAGTGATAAATTCAGCTTGTGTCTTTGTTAAAAAGGAGTCGCTTAACTTCAACTAGGAGACTTTCCAAAAGGTTGAACAATGTCAGAGAAATATTAAGTATCCCATTAGTAGAACTGTAATTTTGTATCCTCCACACACACATTGTAAGTGTTAAATCAGTTATCAAATGCAGATTTGTCTTTTCTCCAAGCTCAGAAGTTCGCCTTTTTTCTTAAAAGTGAACTCTGTCAATGGAAAGCCTTTTTATTCACGGACAGCTCGAATTTAGCTGGATGTGTGACAGACTGTATGAAGAAGCAACTCTTGTACTACTTTTTGCCTAGGGCTGGGAAATGTGATCTATTTTGGGAGAAGTTCATTAATGGCAAAAGAATGATGAGTAGTTACTAGAGTAAATCTAATGATAGGTAGAATGAAAACTAAGAAAAAGGTTAAGCCATGTTGAAAAGAATAAAGAAGTAAAGTAAATAAGAATGCATTGCAAATACATAAGATTCCAATCTTTCCCATCTAATATTGTAGCTTTAGGAAATCATTTTATTTCATGAAGAATACGATGATAATTGCATAAAAATCTGTACATATAAAAATTAGTTTCCCATTTTTTCCAGGAAAAAAATTCAAGTATAAATTCTACAGTAGTCTCATTTTAATTATAATGAAAGTGTTGGCCATCTCATGTATAAAATTTCTAATTTACATATGTAAATCACAGAACCATTTTTAGACAACCATTACAATTTATAAATGTAGGGTGATTTTACTGAGAAAATGTATTCCTCTATGAGTGGATGTGTCCCTTCTCCCACCAACTAATGACACAGCAATACACACTCATCGAATTTTATTAGTAAGTAACACACTGCTACAAACAATAATTCTCTTCTCCGTGTCCGTGATTATGTGTACATGTGTGAGTTGGTTAGAATGCATCTGCCTTATCTCTAAAACTCAAGAGCAAGATGAGCTAGGCTTAGGCTTTCGCTGAAGGTTGACCATGCCTTTGTGCATCAAGTGATCTGACATATCCTCAGATGCAAGAATTTTTGAACCCCTTCCTCAAAGGCTATGGCCGCATTTGTGGCATCTTTTGCACTTGTTACAATGTAAGGATAGTCGCCGTTCTCCCTGCATAAGCTTCACTTCTTCTATAAACACCTGCAATTCGCTAATGCCAGTCTTAGAAACCAGAATCACAAAAGGAAAGCTCTCGGGTTCTTCCACATCTGCGTAATAGATGAACTCTTTCTTCCAGTTACTTAAGTTCTGGAAGCTTTGTGAATCATTGATACTACAAGTAAACAGACGACTGTCAGAACCTCTGTAAAATAACATCCTCAGTCTTTGGAATCTCTCCTGACCTGCCATGTCACAAACCTTCATGGTAGCAAAATGTCCATCCCTTTCAAATCTTGTTAAAAATTCCCCAACTATCGCATGGAACAGCTGAGTATCAAACGTATGAGTTGCATGTCTGTTCATAAACGAACTCCTCCCAACCCCACCGTCTCCAAAGAGAATTACCTTTAAAAATGATGAGTTTCCTGCCACTCTTCATCTGAAGAACTTCAAGAACCCTGAAAAATAAAAAGGTAGCATAACATTCCTTTTTACCTACTTATTCTTCTGTATGAGACTATGAATATCCGCATTTAGTTGAATTAAAACACAGTCCTAGGGAAAAAGTAATAAGACTGGATATTTACTGAACACATAGCTATGTGTGGGCTACTATACTACTATTATTCTCTAAGACAACTAAAAAGGGCTCACTCTTCTCCTTTCTCACATCACAGCTGTCTGTGAAGTTGGCACTTAAGCCTCAATGTGACATCAATGCTCTTGTAATGAACAGTGAATCTATGATAAGCCCCTCTCTGCTCATAGTAAGTCAAGTACAATTGATTAGAGATGGGTAAGAGATGAAAGACTGCGTGTTTCTGATACAGCAAGATTTATACTTTAGGGAGAATGTTGATGACAAATGTAATGGAAGTTACTGTTGAGAGAGCAGGAAGCTTTATAGTTGTATTTGGGCCAAAAAGAAGAGCCAGTTTTTTGCTGTGCATGTTGGTTCACGCCTGTAATCCCGGCACTTTGGGAGGCCAAGATGGTTGGATCAAGAAATCAGGAGTTCTAGACAAACATGAAAAACATTCAGAAACCCTGTTTCTACTAAAAACACAGAAAATAGTCAGATGTGGTCGTGTGTGATTGTAAACCCAGCTACTCAGGAAGCTGAGGCAAGAGAATCCCTTGCCCCAGGGAAGAGGCGGTTGCAGTGAGCCGAGATCGCACCCCTGTACTCCAGCTTGGGCTACACAGTGAGACTCCATCTCAAACCAACAAACAAGCAAACAAAGAAAGCAGGTTTAATCTTTTCACATCGTCCCATAGTCCTTGGAGACTTTCTTTGTTCCTATTAACTCCATTTTCTCTAACCTTTTCTTCATGCTTTATCTCATTAAGTTGACCTTCAGTGACTGATATCCTTTCTTCCACTTAATTGATTTGGCTATTGATAATTGTGTATGCTTCATGCAGTCTTTGTAGTGTGTGTTTTTCAACTACATTATGATATTTAAGTTTTTCTCTTAACTCGTTATTCCAGTTGGCAATTTCCCTAACCTTTTTTTGAAGTTCTTAGGTTCCTGGCATTGGGTTACAACATTCTTTTTTAGCTCAGAAGAGTTTGTTATTACCCAACTTTTGAAGCCTACTTCTGCCAATTCCTCAAACTCATTCTCTAGTCAATTTTGTTTTCTTGCTGGTGAGGACTTGTGGTCTTTTGGAGGAAAAGAGGTATTCTTGTTTTTGGAATTTTCAACTATTTTTGTCCCTTGTGCATTTTTCATACCTTTGATCTTTGATGTTGGTGACCTTTAATTCGGTTTTTGTTTTGTTTTCTGGAAATCCTTTTAGTAGATGTTGATACTATGCCTTTTCCTTATTAGTTTTCTTTCTATCAATCAGGTCCCTCAGTTGCAGGTGTGCTGGACTACGTTGGGGGTCCACTTCTGACAGTTTTTGTCTGAGTACCACTATCAGACGATACAGAAAAGCAAAGATTGCTGCCTGTTCTTTCCTCTGAAAGCTTCGTCCCACAGAAGCACCTGCCAGGTGCCAGCCAGGGTACTCCTGTATGAGGTGTCTGTCGATCCCTGGGGGGAGGAGTCTCCCAGTCAAGAAGCATGGGATTCATAGACCCACTTGATGAGGCAGTCTGTTGGAGATCTTCAGCTGTCTTCAGAACCACAGGCAGGAAGGGTTACGTCTGCTGAATCTGTGCCTCTAGCTGCCCTTTGCCAAAGGTGCTCTGATTCAGGGAGATGGGAGTTCTATGTACAAGCCCCTAACTGGGGCTGCTGCCATTTTTCAGAGATGCCCTGACCAGGCAGGAGGAATCTAGGGAGGCAGTCTGGCTACAGCAGCTTTGATGAGCTGTGGTGACTTCCTAGTGACTTTATTTACACTGTGAAGGGAAAGCCACCTACTCAAGCCTCAGCGTTGGTGGACACCCCTGTCCCCACCAATCTCAAGCATCCCAGGTTAACTTCAGACTACTGGCTGGCAGTGATAATTTCAAGGCAGTGGATTTTAGCTTGCTGGGCTCCTTGGGCGTGACGTTCACTGAACTAGACTGCTTGGCTCCCTGGCTTCACCCCCATTTAAGGGAGTGAACGGTGCCGATTTCTGGCATTTCAGGTGCCACTGGGGCATGGAAACAAACAAACACAGAAACAAACAAACAAATGAAACACTCTTCAAGCTAGGTCACTATCTGCCCAAATGAATTTTTAGTTTTTATTAAAGTGTACATTTTTATGTCCACTTACAATTTTTAACTTTCTACTCTTTTTATATGCCTTGCATGAAAATTTACGTTTGGCACTTTCAATTACATGTTATAATGTAACTTTTAGGCATTTTAACTTCAACGCAAAACGTGTTAAGTTTTTGTTTGTTTCTTTGTTTGCTTTTCCTGTAAATGACAGTAACACTAAACCTTTCCCATGGGTACAAGTGAATGATATATTTACAAATTCATGTACTTAACAATTAGCACTTCAAGGAAGCTGGATTTGCTATAAAGATATTTTGAAAAATGTCTGTTTTGTTCTAGATGTCCCCAGACGATAGATAGAAATTTGGAATCCTCTTTATGGAAGAAGACAGTTAGGTTGAGAAAGTCCTATTCATCCCCAGTGTTTCCTCTAGCTTAGTCCCATTGGTCCTTAGAGGAACTGGACAGCAGGCAGGAAATTCTCCAGTTCCAGGAAATATCCAGGAAAAGGTAGATCTTACCAGATGGCTGAATTAAAGTTGTATATTGGATATTCCAGTTGGAATTGGCACAGGGACTGTCAGAATGGAGCTACATGATGAAGAGAGAGCAACAGAATGAGAGAGATAGAGATTGAGAGAGACAGAGACACACAGAGAGAGAGAGAGAGAGAGAGAGAGAGAGAGAGAGAGAGAGAGAAGAGGGAGCCAGTGTTAGGAAGTGAAATACCTAATACTGGTTGCCAGAGGTGGATTCCTGAGGCTTGAGGGTTTTAGAGCCCTGACCTGAGCCTTCCAGTTCCCTTCAGGTCTGTTGTCCTTCTCACAACATTCTCTTGATGGGTTAAATGAGAGAAAAAAAGATGGGGCAGGTGGCCAGAGACTCTCAGGATCCAGGAGTTACCTTAGGATAAACTGCCATTACCCACAGCTTCCTGGGAAGAAAGGGAGCTTGTGCTCCCAACACTGGTTCCAGTTTTCAGCATCAAATGTAAGCATTATGAAAAGAGGAGAGAAACCTGAAGGATGGCTTGACAGTCAACAGAGAGGTTTACTTTGAATCAAACTGAGAGGGGTGTCTGACCAGGTGTAGTCAGAGCCACACTCTGTAAGCGGACTAAGAGTTTTTCCCAATTCAGTCTCAAAGAGTTTATCAGAGGTTTGGACTCTCTCTTTTTCTCTTTTGTTGTGGTCATCTGACAAAGAGAGTTGTGTTTCTGTTTCTGGAGTTGCAGGCATATCCTCCATGTCTGCTTCTAGATTCCCTACCTTAGTGCTCCTGAAGGCAAAGGAATGTACTTCTTATTGGTAGTCAGAAGAGAAGCGATTCCCTTGAAATTCGTGAGGCTGAAAAGAGAGCTTGAAGTTAAAGTGGCACAGTTTGTTCAGGATGAAGGTGCACCTGCTCTATCACTTTCTAGTCAGGTAGGTGAGCAGCTACTAATTTTGTTTTGGTGTTTGGAGCAGTTATATACCTAGAAGTAAATTCTGTTGTCTGCAAATGCAAATCAGAGAACCTGTATGACTCTATCTGATGTATTTGCCATACACAAATGTAGGCTGACATGCATTATAAACCCTGTGATTTTTAAAAATTATTTTATGGTAATTAATAATGATTACTTGGCACTCTCAAAAACAAGGTTAAATTATTTTGTGTATTGAATATTCACATTTTTTAAAGGAATTCTCTAGGCTTCATAGTTTTAAAATTTACTTTTCTAGTGTCAAAATGTATGGCATTTTATTAAAAATAAAACTGTAACATAGAATTAAAGTTACTGATATTATACATAACTAAATGGCTTAAATTATTCTCCTGAAGTTGTGGAAGTGTTGTTGTTGTTGTTGTTTTAATTATAGCAGCGTATAAAATCTACAGTAACATCTAACACAGCTCTTTATTTTCTCTCTCAAAAAGGAATTGTATTTAATATTTTTCTTTGTGAGATGTTTGCTGTTTATGAGAACAGAATTCTTTTTATACAAGTAGAAGCTGTTTCATAATCTTGATTCTATTGCACCAGTGAATGCTTATTTTTCACAGAAATATAACAACTTGAGCAAGAGTGATCAGTTACTAACAGGAGTATTGAATCTCCAGAGAAGAAAAGATTCAGGGCATAGGGATTAGATTTACAGAAATATAGTTTGTTGTTTGTAATGTATGCCAGTTCAGGTAAGATATTTTCATAATTTTATATCAATGATGTTTTTATTTTTAAAAAGTAAATGAGGAGCACATTTTTATCAAGTTATAAAATGAAAAGTGTCCTAAAGTACAATCAATATTCCATATACATATACATATACACATATTAAAATGCATTGCAAATGTGTGCAACTTTAATGTATTTCATGTATTCTCAGGTTTTTTATGCACTTGTTTCATTTTTCTAGTAATCCTTAAGAATAGATATTCTGTCTGATTGATGTTATCTTTCTCCCTCTCTCTCTCTCTCTTTTTTTTTTTTTTTTTTTTTTTTCTTTTTTTAGATGGAGTGGCCAGGCTGGAGTACAGGGGCAGTATTTCGACTGAATTCAAACTCTGCTTCCTGTGTTCAAGCGATTCCTCAGCCATGGCGTCCAAAGAAGCTGGGACTGTGTATATATTCATTCTTTTGTAGAGGCTGGGTTTCACCATGTTGGTCAAGATGGTCTCCATCTTCCGACCTTGTGACCTGCACACTTTGGGCTCTCAAAGTGCTATGATTACAGACTTGAGTTACTGTGCCCAGCTGATGTTATCTCTTAATGTTGCTTTTTGAAACGTACTGGCTTCCAGGTCATGTCTCACACTATCTAAAAGAGAATTTCTAGAACTTGGAAACGGAATCTATATCCTTAAGGGATCCCAATTATTTGCTTTTCTTGCCAGGTTTCAAAAGGACTTTCATGAGGAACTTAGCATGTATGCATGTTTTGTTTCACTTAAATAAAGGAAAAGATAGTTAGCGATAATGTAAATAAATAATTCACTTAAATTTTTTGGTGATGTTAGCATAAATGAAGAAATGCAATTTTCAGTAAATCTCTCTTAGGGTAGCCTGATTTTTCTTACATCAACCTATTGCACAGTAGTACTAAAGACATGGATATATTGTCAGAAACACACAACAAAAACATCTGTAGTGTTTTCAGTGTTATTGATGTTGATTTTATGAGTAAAAAGGAGGGCAAATTTATTACAGATGCTGTCATCCAATTAGAATATCTGCAATTCAGGTGTGAGTACAACACTTCAAAATTGCTGATTTATGGATATAGTTAAAATTTAATTACTAGTTAATATCTCAGTGATGTTGATAAATATTAGGTCACATTTATATGAATGATCAACTGAGAAAATTAGCAGATCATTTTAAGTAACTTGTTAAATCACAAATATTTTACCATCAAAACTAAGTTCTATGGTCTGACATTCCTGTAATGAAAATGTTATTTGTATTATTAATATTTACCTTAAAGTGGAAATAAATTGTTCTCTTTACTCTTCCTCCTCTGACCATCTCTGTGCTTTGCTTTTCTTAGCCTTGTCTCACTACATCTGAGATGCTGGGATACTTTTAATAGAGGAGGAGCATATGTTATACAAACATAAACATGATATTTATTTTACATTTAAAAGGATCAAACATAGAACTGACACAAAAAATTGTGTTTTACAAGCTGTAAGTTGAGATTTCAGCTACTTATATACAACACATGATTGGTTTATAATATAACCTGTTTAATTTTAATTAACAAGGTTCTGTATACATTTATATATCTTAAGGCATTAGGCAGTGTGTTTTAGGGTTTAGGAGTTTTTGAATTTGAGAAAACTGAGTCAACACACTTATGTACTATAATAGTACACATTGTGTACTATTCCCTGTAAGTCCCCAAGAGTACCCAAAGATGAAACATAGTAATGTTTCTGTGAAGAGAAATAAATATTCCCTTTAAGGTGAAGGGTACATGAATGTAGACTTAAATGGCTTCTCTCAATTAACTATATATTACATCAGAAACTGAGTTACCTACCAAACAAAAAAGTCTTACTTAATTGAGCTTTTTGAATTTTAGATAAATTACTTTGAATCTGCCTTAATTACGACTTTGAAAACACAGTACGGAATAAACAGCCCAGGTGAGATACAAAGCATCATAATAGACAGTAAAAATACAAAGAGTTCTGCCGTCAGTTGTAGGGACTATGTGACTTAGATTTGGAGAGTAAATAGCATCTTGCAGTAGAAAACGGTTGCTTTGTTAAGTTTAAAAAAAAAAAAAAAAAAAAAAGTAGCCACTAGTTACAGATTTACTACTGGCATAACTTGACATTTTAGCAATTATGTGAGATATTCAGTGTGACTTGATAAACCATTAGAGGATCACAAATTAGTAACATCTCACTGGCTATAGCATGGAAAATTTCACAATGGACCACAGTAAGGAAGTATTCAAAATTGCCTGTAGAAAAAGATGTGCGTGCTCTATGTTAGAGAAACTGGCAATGTGGAACATATGTGTTGAGAGAATTACAAGCTCTTTATAAGTTACAATAGGCAGGTATTGGTACTTGGATATTTGAGGCAGTTAAGAGATGTTAACACTGTGTCCCGGGTGTAATTTGATAAATTGAGGGAATAGTAATGCAATTTACTGATAGAAAAAAGAGAACCTATTTGAGCAGATTGCATTTTAGAAGCATATGGGACACCAAATAAAAAATTGTAATGGGGAGTTGGATACACACGTCCAAAATTTGGACTCATCTAAAAGGATCCATGTGTTACTATAGATGTAACAATGACAAAAAGTCATAGAAAGGAATGTCCTAGAATGGAAAAATTTAAAAAAAGTGTTAATGTTAACAAGGTAAATAGTATTAAGTTACCCAAAAACAATCCATAGCCTGTAAATAGTTGGTTTAATAGGTATGTAAGAAGAAGACTCTTGTGTGTGTATGTGTGTGTTTTTTTTGTTTTGTTTTGTTTTGTTTTGTTTTGTTTTGTCTGTTTTTTTGAGTGAGTCCAGGCTGGAAGGCAGGAGTGCAATCTCAGCTCACTGAAATCTCCACCTCCTGCGTACAAGCAATTCTGTGCATCAGCCTTCTGAGTAGCTGGGATTACCAGGGCCCATCACCACGCCTGGCCAGACTGGATTTGAGAAAAATGACAATTTTTTAAAAAACTGTGGTTATGGTAAAAAGAGATCATTAGCCTTCTTCTAGAATTCTGACTTGTGTCATCTGCAGTAAAATAAGCCTAACAATAGCACCACAATTAGTTGCCCAAAGATGCCAGGAGACACAAAGTTTTATTGTTGTAGGATTTTAGAAACAAATCATACTATGTATCTGGAAACTCTCTACACACATGCTCTCTCTCTCTCTCACGCACACAAACACACAATTTTCACTCAATAGACATAATAATAAACTCACTGAAAACCTGATGATAAATGAAAGTTATTATAAATCTGTAGAACAAAACGATTAAAGGCAAGTGACAAAGTTAAATTTTAAACAACTGAAAATATTAGGTTTTGACAATTAAAATTTTCTAATTGTTCTTTGGTCCGCCATCATAAATTTCAAGCAGGTCAATTAATGTTGTACAATTGACATTAAGAGTTCTTATCAATGATATTTAATTCATGCCATTATAAAAATAGTTTGCAGTCATACATTGTTTACTATGTAACTGCACGTGTTTCCTCTAAAGTAAGGCTAAATCACATCTTAGCCTCATCTCATCCAAGAAAGTGATTAAAGTTATACATGTTGGGTTAATGTGAAAAATAGTGGCTGTGGATTAATGTGGGTTTTATGTATGAATTTATTATTCTCCTTATTAAGACAAGCATAAAATGTTTTATTTAATTAACATTAGTCTATTCAATAGGCAGCATTAAACAGATATATATATATATATAATCTGCTCTGTACCAAGCGCTGTTTGAGACAGCAGATAACAATATAGGCAACGATAATACTAATCCAAATTGCACATAAAAAGCTTTGATACTATTGATAATGTGGCAAATGACATGATTCTCACTTTATTATAATTTTTTTTCTTTTTTTTCTGTGTATTTTCTTTAAATTATACTTTAAGTTCTAGGGTACACATGTACAACATACAGGTTTGTTACATATATATACGTGTATCGTGTTGCTGTGCTGCACCCATCAACTCATCATTTACATTAGGTGTATCTCCTAATGCTATCCCTCTCCACTCCCCATTCCCGGTGTGTGATGTTCCCCTTCCTGTGTCCAAGTGTTCTCATTGTTCAATCCCTACTAATAAGTGAGAACAGTTGGGGTTTGATTTTTTGTCCTTGTGATAGTTTGCAGAGAATGATGGTTCCCAGCTGCATACATGTCCCTACAAATGACATGAACTCATCCTTTTTTATGGCTGCATAATACTCCATGGTGTATATGTGCAACATTTTTAAAAATCCAGTCTATCACTGGTGGATAGTCTTTCCTATTGTGAACTGTGCCAAAATAAACATATGTGTGTGTGTGTCTTTACAGCAACATGATTTATAATCCTTTGGGTATATACCCAGCAATGGGATGGCTAGGTCAAATGGTATCTCTAGTTCTAGATCCTGGAGGAATCACCACACTGTCTTCCACCGTAGTTGAACTAATTTACACTCCCACCAACAGTGTAAAAGTGTTCCTATTTCTCCATCTCCTCTCCAGCACCTGTTGTTTCCTGACTTTTTAATGATTGCCATTCTAACTGGTGTGAGATGGTATTTCATTTTTTTTTGATTTGCATTTCTCTGATGGCCAGTGGTGATGAATATTTTTTCAGGTGTCTGTGGGCTGCATAAATATCTTTTTTTGAGAATGTCTGCTCATATTGTTCCTCCAATTTTTAATGTTTTTTTTAATTGTAAATTTGTTTGAATTCTTTGTAGGTTCTGGATATTAGCCCGTTGTCAGGGGAGTAGACTGCAAAAATTTCTCCCCATTCTGTAGCTTGCCTGTTTACTTGGATGGTAGATTCTCTTGCTGTACAGAAGCTCTTTAGTTTCATTAGATCTCATTTGTAAATTTTGGCTTTTGTTGACATTACTTTTGGTGTTTTCGACGTGTAGTCCTTGCCTATGCCTGTGTCCTGAATGGTATTGCCTAGGTTTCTTCTAGGGTTTTTATGGATTTATGTCTAACATTTAAGTCTTTAATCAATCTTGAATTAATATTTGTATAAAATGTAAGGAAGGGATTTAGTTTCAGCTTTCTACGTATGGCTAGCCCTTTTACCCAACACCATTTATTAAATAGGGAATCCTCGTCCCATTTCTTGTTTTAATCAGGTTTGTAAAGATCAGATGGTTGTAGATGTGTGGTATTATTTCTGAGGGCTCTGTTCTGTTCCATTGGTCTGTATCTCTGTTTCGGTACTAGCATCATGCTATTTTGGTTACTGTAGCCTTGCAGTATAGTTTCAATTGAGGTAGCGTGATGCCTCCATCTTTGTCCTTTTGGCTTAGGAGTATCTTGGCAATGTGGACACTTTTTTGGGGTTCCATATGAACTTTAAAGTGGTTTCTTCCAATTCTGTGGAAAAGTCATTGGTAGCTTGATGGGGATGGCATCGAGCTATTTATGACAAACCCACAGGCAATTTCATACTGAATGGGCAAAATCTGGGAGCATTGCCTTTGAAAACTGGCACAAGACAGGGATGCCCTCTCTCACCACTCCTATTCAACATAGCTTTGGAAGTTCTGGCAAGGGCAATCAGGCAGGAGAAAGAAATAAAGGGTACTTAATTAGAAAAAGAGGAAGTAAAATTGTCCCTGTTTGCAGATGATATGATTGTGTATTTAGAAAACCCCATCGTTTCAGCCCAGAATCTCCTTAAGCTGATAAGCAACTTCAGCAAAGTCCCAGGATACAAAATCAATGTGCAAAAATCACAATCTTTCCTATACACCAGTAACAGACAGACAGAGAGGCAAATCATGAGTGAACTCCCATTCACAATTGCTTCAAAGAGAATAAAATACCTAGGAATCCAACTTACAAGGGATGTGAAGGACCTCTTTGAGGAGAACTACAAACTACAGCTCAAGGAATTAAAAGAGGACACAAACAAGTGGAAGAACATTCCCTGCTCATGGATAGGGAGAATCAACGTCCTGAAAATGGCCATACTGCCCAACGCAATTTATAGATTCATTTTATTTCAATTTTTAAGAGAGTATGATAATGAATTATGTACTATAATTGTTACAACAAGCTTACCCATGTTATTCTTAACCTGAAATCATTAGATTATAAAAATTACTTTTTTTCAAACAAAATTCATATTATAAATGCTTCTATAGCAAAAACAAAAATCTTGGCTTCTGAATTGGAGTATAATACGATTATGTTCAGTAAGAGACATGATAAAGGGAGAAAAACTGTTTTATTTATCTGTCGTTGTAATGAATAAAGACAGAAGTCATTTTTGCAGTTTTTAATATTGACTCCTAAGAGGAGTAAACAGTTGGCAGTGTAAATTTGCTGCACTGCAGTCAGCACTGAAACAAAACGACTGGTCATTAGCAAATCAGGAAACTTTGATTGTTGTCATTGAAAATTGCTTTACCAGTCATATGTGTTCCTGTACTATTAGAATTTAAATCAATTTTCTACTGCCAATTTATACCGTTGTTTTGTAATCATGGGATCCTTGCTTTACGTTCTAAACTGTTGTTTCGGAAAAATGAGTGAACAATAATTTTTTTTTTTTTTTTCTTAAAACAGGTAGTCTTCAAAGGATACTCTTCTTTAGTAAAAATAATGAGGAGAGTTGGACATGGTGGAGCACTTCTGCATTCCCAAGCATTTGGAAGGTGGAGGCAGGAGTATTCCTTGAATCTCGGAGTGTGAGGCCTCATTGAGATATGAGCTCGCATCAGGCCACTGGAGTCCAGCCTGGGCCACAGAGCATAATCCTAGGTATAGAATAAAAGACAGTACTATGAAAAGTAATATAGCATTACTGTATTTAATTCACTTGTAATAATGCGTGGATAGTATATTTAGACAAAACAGTTTAAATTTGTAATATGCCAAGAGGTCAGATATTTGAGTCAGGTTGCTAGCTACCTCCTCAACTGGCTAAATCTGTGATATTTTGCAAAGTATTTCTCCTGACTGTAATTGATTTTTTATTTGTGAAATGGATTTCCTAATGTTACCCGCTTAGGAAACTAACTCAAATATTAGTTATATTAACTCAAAAACTTGTCCTGAATGGCACATATGAGGCAGTAAAATATAAGCTACTACTAGATATTAGAAATTATTTTTATCTGCTTATTTTTAAAGCTCATAGTGCACATAATAAAATTCCAGAAGACCTAGAATGGCTGTTAAATACCATAGAACACTCAAAGAGTCAGTAGCAAAAATGAGCATATCAGTGCATAAAATGTATGGTAGCTTTATTTAGTAGTTGTTTCGTTGGTTGCCATAGTGTTTTCTCACAATTTTGTAGAAGCCTGTGTCAGAATTAAGAAATTTGTTATAAAAGAGTAATCATGGATGACTGAAATTAACATTTTAAGCTGATGCTGAAATTTTTAAAAAATTCTATCACATTTATAGTTGTAGTTTAATTTATTAAACTATACATTGTAACAAATTTAAAATGTTTTGTCTAAATATACTATCCACTAGAATTATACTCCTCTTTCTAAGGAAAATCGAAGTCATAAAAGGAAAACGGATACTTCCCTGCCAGAGGAGATGTCATGATCACGATGGTGGCTTTCCCAGGACAAGGCAGATCTATTGAACTCTGGATGTGCTGACCCCTGCGGTTTACCCAAATGGGGGAAACGCAGCTGCATAATTTGTGGAAGTGAAGGACTGTATTTGCATTTTCCTGTGGAAAAATAAAAGAAAAGAAAGAAATTTGACTCATTTAGTGAATATAGGAACTTGAAAGAAGACCATATACTGAAACAATTCAGGGTGCCTTCAAAAATTGGTCTCCTCCAGTAGAAAACAATAAGACATCAAATGGCTATTTCTTAGAAAGATCAAGCAGTGCTAGGATGACAGTTACAAATGCTTGAGAACTTTATCTAGCTAAGGGGCTGGGGGAAAACCCCAAAGGGCGGCAGATAAATCTGGGAGATAGAGAAGTAATTTTTAAATGTATGAGCCCACGTTTATGTATTAATATTGCCCTTAAAATATTTATTTTATTAAAGGGTTAGCGTTGATTTTCTTGGTCTTGAGAAGTCTGTTTCCTTTTGGAAATGACTTGTGCGAAATGGACTAGAAACTATGTACCTAAAATAACTCAGATTTTTTCTGGAATAACAAATCATTTGCACGAGTTGTGAAGATGTTAAAGGTGTCAGCTTTCCTGCATTTATTAAAAGCGTATTCGAAATGAAGAAAATTAAATAGAATGTATAAAGTTACTTTTATAATCAAATTGTCAATCTTTTGAAATAGATATAATCTGCAGCCAGATGACCAAGATGCCTTAGATGAGCATAAGTCCTCTCCAACAGAAGATGCTCCATTATATCCTCTTCCAACGGGCTTTATGTATTAATAGGTAAAATAAGTAAATAAAGTTTTATTTTTATTTTTCAAACTAATTTTGATCTTTACTTATATGGTGTTCCATTATTATTTTCTTACATATTTTGTAACGTATTAGCTGTGACTGCAAATTTAAAAAAAAATTATCTATGACAGCTTTGGCAAGAGGATTAGAGGAAGAATACTTCAAGTAGGATCATGTTTTATTTTGCCCTTCTTATATTTTCTTTGGAATTAAGTACTGCCTTGTCCTAGTTCATAAAAATGTTTGATATTTCAATAAGAGCATCAAGTGACTTATTTACTCTTTCTCAAAATACACAGGCAGTAAAAATTAAAAGTTTTATGGGCTTTAATACATAGTTTACTAAAAAAAAAAAATACTGACCAAAAATACAAATAATAACCATTGATGAGCACTTTCTAAGTTAAAACAAATATTTTTAAAAATATCCTGGGAAGATTAGCCACAACATGTGTAATGGAATTTTCTTTTGTTCTCTCTTCTTTCTTTCTCTTTTCCTTCTTTCCTTTATTCCCTCTCTTTTCGTTCCTTCCCCTCTTTCTTTCCTTCCTTCCTTTCCTTCTTTCTTTCTTCTTTCTTTCTTTTTTCTTTCTTTCATTTCTTCTTTCTTTCTTTCTTCTTTCTTTCTTTCTTTTTTTTTCTTTCTTTCTTCTTTCTTTCTTCTTTTTTCTTCTTTCTTTCGTTCGTTTCTTCTTCTTTCTTTCTTTTTCTTTCTTTCTTCTTTCTTTCTTTCTTCTTGTCTCTTTTCTTTCTTCTT